>NC_055967.1:31472287-31484787 GCF_018492685.1 Alosa sapidissima
ATTCCCAGCTCCACGCTCCTGCACTGGCTCCTCCTCTACGGGCCCCGGCCCATGCAGCGCTGCCCAGGCCAGATGGGGACACCGAGGCAGGCTATGAAGACTCACCAGAGCCCGGCATATGAGCCCTCCAGGGGCAAGGGTCTCACAACACAACACACACTCCATATTCAAGAGGATCTGAACCCTATAACTGCAAGAAGTGCTTTGATACGCTGCAAAGCCTTACACAACTCCATGTTCAAGTGGTTCTGGACACTAGAAAGCATGGGTAAGTCTAAAAAGGGCTTCCACAGACTATACTTTCAACCTGAAAACACCCAGAATCCTCCACAGCCACTTGACAGCTTTCTTGCCCTTTAGACCCTGCATAGCTTTTCAAAAAATGTCTGAGTGCTGTGTCCTGCTGCACCAGGAGGGCACTCACAAGGTTTCTCTGCAGGCGCTTTGCAGACATCAGAGGGACAGGAATCCATAGTCATCACAGTCTCAAGAGTCTCCCTGTGCCTCACACATACTCAGCCTTTAAGAAAGAAAATTACGCATTTACTTTTTACTATGCCATGGCCATGTTTCACTTTAAACATGTTACACCTTTCAGAGTATTCGTCATTCTTCCACATCTAAACATACTACTGTTATATAAGCATGAACCAAACGGAATACTGAACCAAAACCATATGAATGAGTGACAATAGGAACAAAACTAGAACTTTTTGGGGTTATGTGTGGAGGATGAAGAATGAAGAATAGCCTGAAAGGTGCACCATGTTTAAAGTGAAGCATGCCCATGGCCAGGTGATGCTCTAGGCCTAGTTTGCTTTATCAGTGCAAAAGACACTTTTTGTGAAGGGTGACAAGACTTTTGACCGTGACAGTTTGACAGTATTCACATCCCGCAGCATTTTTGTGATATTTTGTGTTGAATTTGAGGCAAAAACATCATCGAGAGATAAGATAGATAGATAGATAGATACTTTATTGATCCCCAGGGGAAATTCAAGATAAATTTATTCAAGATAAATAGCAACCAAAAAGAACTTTGTTAGAATTGAAAAGTGCAGACTTGAATTACACTTTGTTATTCACAGTTTGATCACCACCTTAGCCAATGCAGCTTTCAGCCTTCAGAGCACAGGAAGCAATGGAGGTTAGTGCAATTTAAGTGTCTGGAAAGGCTTCGGCAGTGGAAGGGAAGGTAGTAACGGGGCCAGTCATAGCAATAATAAGCCCGGGCCGAAATGGCTGCAAATACAATTACATCCTCACTGTGGTGATAATGGGGTGGCACCGGGCGAAATGATAATGGTGATGGGCATAATGCGAGTGCTGATGGAGAACAGGACAGGCTGGAGTGCATTGTTTCCGCTGCGCAACCCTCATCAAGCCCTGCTTCAAGTGCCCTGAAACTGTGCGTCCGGCTCGCAAAGACAGACACAAAATGGAGTACCCCCCTTCGTCCCCCACCGCGACTGGTAATGTTATGCATTTATTCTGATGCGTCTATAATGAACATGCAGTATCTATCTGAGGGGTTGGTGGTAGTGGTGTGTGTGGGGGGTGGGGGCGATAGTGTTGTGTGCAAAATGATGTAGCGTGTAAAATTACTGTACGAGTCTGACGCACTGGAGATAGAGGTCTGAGTGGATTGGAAAGATGATGCACTTTCCTGCATGCATCTATTAAAATCCACATGTTTCACCATTTCTAGTAGCACTATATTACTAAGAGCAATGAGAGCACTACTGCAGTTCGCTGCATCTGAAATTTCAGCAAACTGAAATGAGTCATAGCTTTGTCAGGAAAACAACAAATGCAATCTGTATGCATTATTTTTGTGGTGATTGACAAACTCATAACTACGTGTCTGAACAACAGATAATCCTATGCAGACAGTAAGTGCATAGCACAATGCTCCAGTCTCCAAATGGGGAGATGTGCTGGCTTTGGATACTTAATCTAATTTAATTAGGATCCTCTCATTTAAATAAAAAAAAAATGTTAACAGCTTGTAGGGGTAATATATTTCTATATATATATATTTTCAAATGTGGCGATGGCACACAAATTGGAAAAAAAATTTACAATGCACTGGCGGTGATAGCCTACAGTTAATGTGAATCGCGGTAAATAACCAAAGAAAGGAATTTGCACCTCCATTCACCAATTAAAGGGTGTAGTAGGCCAAGTGTTTCTACATGTTGGCACAAAACGTCATTTCTGTCAGAAGCCAGTCTATGCAGGGGGTAACATGAGGTGAATCAGACAGAGAGGGGCCTGTCTTAGTAGCCTATTCCTGAATCCTGTCCCTTTCGTTAAAATTGTGTGATTAGCCACCAGCATAATAAAATGTAAATTAAAAGACAAAATCTTATTAGGCTATAGGTCCAAACCTATGAGTGTACAGTAAGCCTTAGTTAAAACAAATCTTCAGGTGTAAGTAATAAGTCAGAGAACCATTTTCTTTAATATAGAGGTTAACAAAGATACTCTAGTTTGTAATTTATTTTAAAGTATACATTTTGAAAACAAATGTAGTCATACCACAGGTCCAGGGATGGATTACTGAATGGGTTTACTGGGCCTAAGAGCTCAGGGGGCCCTGATGCCCAAGCCTCTGTGTGAAGTTGCTTCTTCTCCACCCTTCTCTTTTCACAAAACTCCGCAGAAGTCATAATTAAAAGGGTCATTTTTAAAATAATAAAAAATGAGAATGCCTCAGGACCCCTCTATCTGGAGGAGGGGGGGGGGGGGGGCATCTGTGCCCAGGGGTTCATAATCCATCCATGCCATGCCCGTCAAAAGTTTGGAATACCCTAATTGACTGACTTAACGACTTGTTTGTGATTTTTAATAATATTTTTTGCATGGTAGGAAATGTATTGAAATTCTGTTTGGGGGTCCCACAGATTTGCCCCCCCCCCCCAATGTTGACATCATGACTACGGCCTTGCCATAATCATTGCCCGATGAACAGTCATATTTTCGAAAACTGCTGACATTTATTAAAATTAAAGAAAAACCTCTTATCCTTTTCCCATGCTGGATGATGCTAAACATTGCCCTTGTCGTATTAAATGTGACACTGTAATGCCGGCTGTTTGCATTCGCCACCAGAGGATAGAGCGTGTGCTGCAGCACATGTTGCATTTTGTCACATCGCGGAGGCTCTTAGGCACAAATGTCAGGAGAGATTGAGAGTGACATTCTTGCTTCCCAGCGCTGAGAGGAGAGGTGGAATATTAAAAGCCTGGAAAAGGTTAGAAGTCAACCAGGGATTTCAGGAAATACTACCCATGTGATGACACAAAAGTACAAAACAGTCATCATCACCTCACACACACCTTCTCACAGAAGATGTTCCCAGGGTGGTTTCCTTCAAGAGAGTATACGGAATTAAATCAGCCTCATTTGATACAGTTCAGCATTGTGTCATGAATGAAAATAAATACTTCAAGATTACAGAATGTACAGTATAACACTACACTGCATTAAACATTATTATATCAAACCATTCACAGGTTGTGAAACAGTATTACATGATTGTAGTGTATATGAGTTTCACTGTATGTATTTTCTGGTGGCTGACATCATGATTTTATTAATTATGTATTTGTTGTGTTTTTGTTGACATTGTCACTTACAAATTGATACATTTCAGAGTGAATAAACTACTCAGGTCCCTATTTTATAATAGTAAAATTCATATGTGAATACATTGCCACTGGCCTCATGGTAAAAAGAAAAGGCCTCAGAATCAAAAAGCAGTGCTTTCTATAGACGACGGGAAGGTTGAAAGCCAATGGAACCTGCCTATTCAGCTGAGTTTGTGAAGGACACCACCCGTCACCTCAGCAGATATCTCTCAATGACTTTCACACAGCTCTCTCTCTCTCTTTCCAGGTTCTATGTGCGTGGGATGTGGTAAGTTAGCCAACACCTTTTAATATATTCAAATCTTTAATACAGCAGCAGTGTTTTTGACAGCTTCAAAGAGCTCTCTTCAGACTGTGAGTTCCAAACACGTAGTGTGAAAGATATGCCAGTAATGACTATGCTTTAGACAACTGGCTGGGCAAAAGCATTCATGAAGGAGAACCAACTATATTAGTCTCATTTGAAGCAAAACACTGTAAAATAAGGATCGGTATTTCTCTCTCTCTCTCTCTCTCTCTCTCTCTCTCTCTCTCTCTGACTTTCTCACGCTCTCGCTCTCTCTCTCTTTGGCATCCATTAGATTTGTTGTTTTAGCAATGTTATGATGACCATATAAATGTATTCCTCATTCTCTTTGCAAGAATACGAGAAGATACAGGGGGGAATAAAGAAAGGCTTCTAAAAATGCAACACGCTCAAAGCTAAAAATAGTTCAACTTTTGAGATTGTGTTTTTTCCCCCCAATAATAGGTCGTTGCTAAGCTGCCTGGCTTAGCTGATGCAGGGAGCTAGCCATTTAGCTAAATATATCAGATATATGTGTCATATAACAACATGTGCACTAGCAACATCAACATCAATTTCCACTAACATGTTTTAACATTATTTACTTTGGAAAAAAAGTGCTACAGTGTGAACGCTGTCTTAGGCCACCATTAAATGTGTTTTTTTTGCAGTTTTATAATGACCAATCTCGCAAAGGCAAAGCTGTTGACGGAGCCAGTTGGTTCTGGGTTTGGCTCTGACACATTAGTGTCATAAGCAGGAAGGTGATGATGACACTTTGACAGATTGAAGACAGCTGGAATAGCTCATTGCTCAGCTAAAGTGGGAAAGGCATGGTCAAAAGTTTACATTCAAAGAACTTCAATGACACCAACAGACGGTGTTCCAACCCTGCCATACTATGAAGAGGCTTGTCAGAGAGTACGTTTTGGGTGGCCCCTCCTCATTGCACCCTACTGAGACGGGTAGCAATGGTGAAGTGAGCAGCTGATCTTGAGACCTCCATCACAGCTGGATCAGCCAGCAGTTTCTGGCGGAGAGGGCATGGCCACCAGTGGCCTGGGTAGAGAATGATGGCTCCATCAACAGCTTCACCCTTGTGAGAGTGGTCATTAAGATCCTGCTAAAACAACAAATCCAATGGTGACTTGAGTCTGAAATTGGGCTAGAACCAGAAGAAAAACTACATTGTACTGTATTTTCCGGACTATAAGTCGCTCCTGAGTATAAGTCGCATCAGTCAAAAAATGCTTCATGAACAGGAAAAAAACATGTATAAGTCTCATTTATTTAGAAAAGTATTTCACAAAATCCAAAACCAAAAACAGAGACTATGTAACTGGATTATTGAGGCCAAAAGGATTAATGTTAATGAAGACGAAGGAGTGAAGGCAGCCAAGAGTAGGGCAGGAAGGTAATTGCAAAGCAAAAGATTCACTGAAAGAAAATGCCATGAGGTGCACCAAAATGTATTTAAAATGCTGAGAATACAATGCAATCAAGCATTTTGGGCGATGTGGAGTCACAAGCTGGCAGCAGATTAAATGCTAACGAGAGAGAAAAAGATGCAGTTTTAGACATGACTGAAGCAAGCCAGTGGATAGGCCAATAGGCCCGACGGTAATTGTAAAGCAATTTACAAAAGATTCACTGAACAAAAATGCTGATATGATACATGAAAATGTAGCTAAAATTGTGGAGAATGCAATGCAATTAAGCATTTTGGGCGATGTGGAGTCACAAGCTGGCAGCAGATTAAATACTCATGATAGAGAAAAAGACGGTTTTAAAAGGACGTGACCGAAGCTGAGGCAATCCAGGCAATAGGCCTATAGGCCCGACGGTAATTGTAAAGCAATTTACAAAAGATTCACGGAACAAAAATGCTGATGTGGTACATGAACATTTAGCTAAAAATGTGGAGAATGCAATGCAATCAAGCATTTTGGACGATGTGGAGTTACAAGCCGGCAGCAGATTAAATGCTTGAGAGAGAAAAAATGCCGTTTTAAAAGGACGTGCAGACCGAAGCTGCAGCAAGCAAGTGATATTTAGACATTTATTTCACAAAATCCAAGACTAAGAACAGACAGACTATGTCAGACAGAGGCCAAAAATATTGAGAATTCTACAGGGAATGTTGAAGAAGAAGGAGTGAATAGTGGCAAGAGGCAAGCCGAAGGCTGCTGACAAGGGCCCGACGCTATTGTAAAGCAATTTACAAAAGATTCACTAAACAAAAATGCTGATGTGGTACATGAAAATGTAGCTAAAAATGTGGAGAATGCAATGCAATCAAGCCATTTTGGACGATATTTTGGCACAAGCAACAGAACAAATGCTCGCTGGCCACCTCCGAGAGCGAGAGAAAAAAAGATGCGCATTTAAAACCAGGGCCTACATTTCAGCGCGGGATTGCAGGTATTGCGCATAAATTATTACGTATTGAGCATACTAATAAAAGTCCCAAACTCTAGCCATCTGAGTGCGAGAAATTCCCACACATTTTACAGTGCTGTCTGACGTTAATCTAATGGATCGGCCTGAATGCGGGACTATTGACTGGGCGGATCAACTCTGACTTCAATTGAACCCCATGCAGAGACACACACACACGCGCGCGCGCGCAGGAACACTTTGGTGGTGCCTCTCTCTCTCTCTCTCTCTCTCTCAGCAGGATTTGTTACCGCTAAAGTCAAATTATAGCCTATAGGTGCTTCTACATCAACCGCTATCGACAGGAAAGGAAAACAAACATTTAGCGATCAGGAACCGTCAGGAATTTTGCAAACACAGAAGCATGACCGCCTATAACGCGAGAGAACATGGATGTGTTCTCCATTTGAGGAAAGGTTATAATCGATTGCGGACGTGAACAGACAGCTACAGACACGGAGCATAGTAGGCCTACTTTCACTTTCTGTGCATATTCACGTGAAAAATAATTAGTAGCAAAACAGCGATCAAATATTACATGGCAGTGAGTTTTGTTTTCAAATGTTTTCATGCATGTCTAGATAATGGGTGAGGAATGTTCAGGGGACAGACTATCATAAATCCTCAAAGTATGGCTGGGCAAAGCACAGCACCTTTATTTGGACCATGGCGTGTAGGCCTTTATTTCTTGCGTTTTACTGTGAGACATAGGCCTATACTTTTCGTTATAGGAGCGGCATAGGCCTATATCAATGGCAATGGTTCATTAAGTTTCATGTATGAAAGAGTGTCGGGATTTCCATCCGCTTATTGCGAGATAAGGCATCCGCTTTCATTCATTCATGGAACGTGTGGTGTGCTGCAAGGGAAACCTTATTCCATATAGCCAAAGAGGTCTAAGATAGCCTACATTTAGTAATTTTTTTAAATTATGCATGATTTACTTTTTTTTTAATAAAATTCGTAGGCTGATGCCTGGCAGCAACAATTGTGTTTAAATGTAGGTTATTGCTTCAGCCTCTAGCTCAGAAAGGGGCTGCGTGCGACTGGTAGCTTGAGAGCAACGTGTTGGAGACTCATGGTGTAGGATGATGACTTTTCATTGGCAACAATATTAAGCCAACCAACAATATAAATTATTAAGAAGAGCTCTTTTATGAGTTAAATTGAAGCAAAATTATACTGGCTTTTATTTGTCCCAGGCATAGCAAGCACTAATCTCTGACTGAAAGTGCACAGGACTTTTGCATTTGAGAGCGCTCTCTCGAGGCTGTAGATGGTAATGTTTCATGTAGGGTTCATGTCAAAATATAAAAACATGTTCAATTATATATTTTTTTTCATATATAAGTCGCACCTGACTATAAGTCGCAGGACCAGCCAAACTATGAAAAAAAGTGCGACTTATAGTCCGGAAAATACGGTATGTGTTTTTAAGTGCTGTGTACATAGTCCCTGTGTTTTCTGGAAATACTCCAATAAATAAATACATTTGGTCCTTCTAGTAATGTGTGTGTGTGTGTGTGCCGATCGAACCAGGACTGCTGTCTGTGTTAGCAGTACAGCTGAGTTGGTCTGCGTGGACTCATTAAAGAAGGTTGTGCTCCTGCTACTGCTTTCTACTGATGGTCCAATCATTCTGATTAGGCACCAAGCGCTAGACTTTCCAGAGCTCCTTCACAGACCACTACTCCGCTTCGGCACCCCCACCACCACCACCACCACCACCACACACACACACACACACACACACACACACACACACACACACACACACACTCATGGCAGGTAAATTTAATTAAAAGCCAATCAACCACACATCGCGGGTATACTACATCACTGGGTGGGTTGGAACCGCTGTCCTACTAAGTGAGAAGTGTTTGAAGTTGCTTAAGATATTTTCGGTTTACAACAGTTGCTAGCCATCGCTAGCCACCCCCTCAGAAAACTCCTCTGGAGACAAATCAATAACTGCCATCAGTTAAGCATTCTTTCTTGCCAGTCCTGAGATTTGTCTCAGCAGAGACGGGCACTGCTGAAGCTCTCTGAATTCAGAACAGAGGATGTCTGAAGCTTGGTTTCACAAATCTGCTATGAGTCCCACATCCCCACTCTGGACATCTACAGCAACATGCCCCAGCTGGGTCGAGGTAGCGATCCAAACAACCACGTGATGCCTCAGCAGTTCACTCGCCTCAAGACGCATCAGCATGTCCACTTATTGCGTCTCTTCTCCCCCCCCCCCCCTCTCTCTCCCTGTCTTTCTCTCTCTCCTTCTCTGTGTTGTTCTTTTGTGTCCAACCAGGTGTCCAAATGTGATTCTGCTGTGTTGCCAGGTGAGCGTCCTGCCCTCGAGGCAGCCTAGCCCAGCCTGACTACTGCTGGAATTCACCCTTGATATCACACTGCATTTAAATGGGTTTATTAAACCCTAATGTTTTGTCTCAGCTTCGAAAAGAGCTTTAAAAGGAGGATGCAGTGGAGCATGATGGGAAAGTGACATCATCCTGCTGGACTGGAAAAGCTGTATCAGTGCGTCCACTCCGCTCCTCGCTCGCACTCCGCTCCGCTCACTAGCTCTGGCACCTGAACAGGAGAGCAAGGCTGCATAGCACCTGGACCAAAAGGGGCCTAAAATAATTGAGGCCATTTTGGGATATTAAAAATAAGCTATTAAATACAAGAGACCATGGATCACGGTGCTGTCATTTATTAGTTTCTCTCTCTCTCTTTCCATTTTTTTGTTCCTGATATTGACGAGTCTGATGAAGAGTCAGCGTGCTCGAAACGTCACTTTGGGGATCAAACTCCAATAAATCAAAGCAAACTGAGAGCAAGTGTGCAGACCTTCTTTTTTACTTTGGATCTTTTGGCTCCTGCACCTTAATTTGGATGTGCGCATGTTCCCAGACTAAATACTTGTTCCTGGTATTACCATCTCCCATCATCTTTCAGTTTGCTCCTCTCGGACAGAGCATTCAGTCAAAACGATTAATTACCAGTCCCTTTACCTTCATCTTTAACAGACACTTTTGTCCAAAGCAGCACTGGAACTCACAAATGTGGATTTGAGGTTCCAACACAGGCTGTCAGACGATGATGCTACTTCTGCTTCACCACACGCCCATGAAGGCAACAGAGACGGGATGCGAAGAGGCGCTTTGCAATGTTGCCAAATTATTAGGATTATATTTCCACTTGCTGTTGGGATTTGCCCGTTTAATATGCCAACCATGCTCAGTGTGTGTGTGTGTGTGTGTGTGTGTGTTTGTGTGTGTTTATGGACATGAATCTTTTGAATTTTCCAGACAACCATGTGCTTCATACAGTGAGTGTCCTGCTGTACCCTACTGTGGTAATACAGCATTGTGTAAAAGCAAAATGGTTCTCTGCGCTCACATCTCATACCCTAATACATTCTCTACCCTCCTGTCTCATACCCTCATACCTTCTCTGCACTCATACCCTCATACCTTCTCTGCACTAATACCCTCATACCTTTTCTACCCTCCTGTCTCATACCCTCATACCTTCTCTGCACTCATACCCCCATACCTTCTCTGCACTAATACCCTCATACCTTTTCTACCCTCCTGTCTCATACCCTCATACCTTCTCTGCACTAATACCCTCATACCTTTTCTACCCTCCTGTCTCATACCCTCATACCTTCTCTGCACTAATACCCTCATACCTTTTCTACCCTCCTGTCTCATACCCCCATACCTTCTCTGCCCTCCTATCCTTTATGACATGTAACATTAAAACGGTTCAAGCAGGGATCAGCTGTCACAGAACTCTGCAACCTCTCCGAAAGAATTAGAAATATGATCTCAAACAGATGAAGTAGTCTCTATTATGGCTTTTGTGTCCTCTGTGTCTGTCCCTGAAACAAAAAAATATGACATGTCATAAAAGAAGTGTGTTGCAAAGATTGGATTATCACATCGAGAGCATGAGCAGAGAAGAAAATGTGGAATCATAAACATGGAAGAAACTTGAGCTGCTCTCTCAGGCGAGATGGGATGAATATTTAATGGGCTGCTGCTGATTTAGCTCCTCTAACTTCCCTGCCTTCGTTTGGTCTGCAGCAAACTGTTCAGCGTGTGATGATCCAATCCCATCACAGTATACAGTAGGTCTGTCTGCAGACTGGGAGAATGCACAGTATACAGTACCTCAATGATCTCAAATACCTCAACGTTATTCTCTTATCCGAATAAGGCTATTCTACAGGCTACCCTCTCGCAAACCTGATGTATTACACAAGGCAGCAAGGACTTTTCTGTGGTAAACATTACTTGCATTCACATGAGATAGTGGAAGAGGCAGGAATAAGCTGCTCTATTACAGCAAATAGCACCTTCCTATTTCTTCTCTGCTGCACAGAAGAAGTGCCTGCAAAGTTAATTTTGTGCTGTGTATTTAGGCTCAGTAAATTCATTACAATGTATAATTCACAAACACTTAGAAAAACATGACTCTACCAAGACCCTCATTAGAAATGGTGTAAAATCCGAATGGAACAAAAGCAACCTATTCTGAATTATATTATTGTGCCCATGGGGTAGTTGATTATGCTAAGCATTTGTTCACAAACTCTTTTGCCTATGCCTACAAACACATGAATACGACTATAATATGTCACCCCACGTCACCTCCTCTTCCAACACATTTAAAAGCGTACTTCTTCTGAACGAACTTCCTCAATAATAGTCATGATTCAGCTGTGTTTTAATTCAGAGAGTGGAGAAAGATTTAACCACCTCTATATGGGACATGCCCCTAGAGGTTTTAAATAGACTCTAAAGTGGCCAAGCTCCATGCCTTTGGCTTGAAGAAGCAGGGCAATTATCTGACGCAAACCCTCAGCATGGCAGAAAAGGTCTGGAGCCCGAGGGGGTTGAACTAGCCCCTGGGCTGACTGGACCACAGATACACCCCGTCCCCCCAACCCAACACACACACAAACACACACACACACAAACACACACACACACAGCCATACCACATACAGTATGTACGCACTGTACGCTCTTCCTCACACCATAAATACACATATCTCACTCTCTCTCACACACACACACAGCCATACCACATACAGGATGTACGCACTGCACGCTCTTCCTCACACCATAAATACACATATCTCACTCTCTCTCTCACACACACACACAGCCATACCACATACAGTATGTACGCACTGCACGCTCTTCCTCACACCATAAATACACATATGTCACTCTCTCTCACACACACATAGACAATTCTCTCTTTTTTGTCTTTATCTCTCTCTCTCTCGCTCTCTCTCTATGTCACTCATACACAGACAGACAGACACACACACATGCATAGACTGCCTAAACACTCAAACACACACACACACACACACACACACTCAAACGCATACTCAGGTATTACAGAACCCCTGCCTTGTCAGTATTCTCAGAAGAGTGCTGGTCATTATAATGATAACATTTTCATTAATTAATCACAAGGAATATAAAATTCCGATGCAAATTCCTAAAAAAATTGCTAAAAAATCCTGAAAAAGCTTATAACTAATTATTATGGTAGGCTATTCACAGGCTGTACCAATCTTGTGATATGAAGGTTCCGACTTCACATAATCTGACACCCTGCCTCACCACTACATTCTTTGTATGCCAAATTTAATAACATTTGGTAAGCTATACTAATACCTGATTACATTTGCTCACATCTCCTTACTGTATGTTTCATATGGCTCAACAAAATGCCAGCAAATGGCCAATCAAATGTCCATGCCTGTGTGAATGGACAATTTCACTGTAATATCGTAGGTTAATTCATAATAGAATATCATTTTCAAAGAAATCAGCCATACAATGCCACTACAATAAACTACAATACACTAGCGTATGGTTATATACAGTGAAACTCATATTTAAGGAATACGTTAGTGTATTCTGACTATGTTATATACTACAGTAATACACTGTACATTCATCTAATGGACACCAATGCCTGTTCTTCCTTCAAATAAATTTTTTATGTTTTTATATATACTAGTGCAGTGCCCGTTTAAACATGCCAACCCGTAGCTCAATTACATGCCCACAGGTATGCCTGCTTTAAAAATAGAA
>NC_055967.1:31489787-31492287 GCF_018492685.1 Alosa sapidissima
ACAGTAGCCTACAAGAAACGTCGTCATATGATTTGCTAAAAAATAGACGGGGAGAGACTGTGTAAAATAGCATTAGCTGTTAGGATCTTACCCAGGATATTGTCACAGCTAACCTAGCTTCTGTAATCTTTCAACCAAAGTTAGGAGTCATGTTGAATAAGGGTGTGCCGTAATTATCAATATACATTTATAGTTTATATGAATTCCAAAATATGAAAAAGAAACCTATGACAACCATCACTTTCGATGTGTGTGTGTGTGTGTGTGTGAAGGGTCAATCAAATTCTATGATTGCCACTGATGTGAATGATCTCACAAATCACACAAACCAAATCAAATTTTAAAGGAGTTGTGGATGTGTCCCCACCAAAGCTGAGACCAAACCTACGCCCTTGATTGAGATATTCGGCTCACACCACACTTGAGTGCCAGGTTGGCGCTGATTGTGAGCCCAGCTTTTCCTGATTAAAAAGCATCACAACGGCAGTGTGTGTGCACGTGTGATGTAATGAACACGCTAATAGCAGAATCCACTCATCAGTGTAATTGCAGTGAGACAATACCCACTGATGGTATAGCCAGATTAAGTGTTCATAGTTCTCCGGCAAATTCTGTTGAGGGAAAAGAACGAGCAATTAAAAATCAAGAAGAGCAGAATTAAAATGTGGAGCTACGTTAAAAGCATGGTGGATTTTGTTCTGGGGCTTCCACCGACTAATAATTGACCTTTCATAATCCACACAAATAGAGATAACGGACCTATTTTCAAATGGATCCACAGCCACAGTGCAGAAAAGTTGTCATAGTTGTTAGAGGTTTTATGAGTCGGGATGTCTTTCCTTTTGCACCGTGTTTTCTCTTTACTCCGACTCTGAGAGAGCAGGAAATTGCACATGCGGACTCTTTTTTGTGAAGCATTTGTTGTTTTATTTGTTTTGATGCTTCTAGTCATTATCTGTTGCCATGGTGTGTCACACAAACACTCTCCTCTCCGTGCGCCAAAACACAGCGGCAGCAAACAGAGATAATTTTGCCAATAATTAAACCTTGTTTCTCAATAATGACTTCCAATTTTCCCGAGCTGATTTTCTAAAAGTTCTCTTCAGACTTTTTTATTTCGTTTGTGTGACAGACAAAAAGGCAACAAAACAAGACAACAAAAACGACAACAACAACAGCAAAAAAGGAAACGAAAATGAGACAAGTTTGAACAGTCTAGATTAAATTGTGCATAGCAGGAACAATAGGCCCTACTCTCAGCCACTGAGAGAGAGGCGCATTGCCTAACACAGCCCTGAATCAGAGCGGTAAAGAGATTCATAAGCTGTGTGACACTCACATTTCAGTGTGCAGCCTTCCTTGGTGACATTTACTGCCATCTCCAGCGCGCCACGCACAGGAAGCAGAGACGATAAGGCCACTTTTAATTATTTGTCGCTTCATTTTTTTCACTGCCTAGCTCTCCTCTTCTTCTTCAAATAAAAGTGATAACGGTTCCCCCAGTGGCGATCCCTGTGTTTACAGCGCAAGGAGGAAACAAAGTAATGAGTTATTAGATTTGTTTTATTGCACTGTTGTGGCCTCTCTCTACCTCCCTTCATTGCCTTCCATTCTCTCTCTCTCTCTCTCTGTATCTCCCTCTCTCTGTCTCTCTCTCACTCTGTTGTGTCACCATCCAGATTATAGTGATTAATGCAGCCCCTTTTAATTTGTTTCCTCGGAAAGTCATTCAAATTTCCTCATCCAGTTGCCTGATCTGCCAGTTCTCTGATATGAAAAATAAGGAGAAAACACCAACCTCTCTCCACTCCATGTTCTGGCTTACCCTGATCATAACAGTGCATTCATAGCCCATCTAATATACCCTTCACCTGTGTCTTTGACCTTCACGTGACCTTGGCTGAAGTCAGCAATCCTAGCCAATCTCAGACCTGCAGCCTAGTGCAGCATTCTGAGAGACACAAGCATGTTCTGACAGCCTCAACTATAGATTGTTAAAGACAGCAATATGTATAAAAGTTGTAAAGCAGCTTGCAATGAATGATAGATTTCTGTAACTACTTCCTCCATAAAAGGCTCTGCTTTAAAGGCAGACCTAGGTAAGATAACCCAGAGGAAGTTGTAAACCTGATAATAGCCCGGGGTTTCAATCTCTGAACTAAACAAAGCCAAAGGGCTCCTCAATTGACCCCTTCAATGTTTGTATCATCAACATCCAGAGCCTAGGGTGGGTGCGCGCACAGTATGGGGTCAGAAAAATGGCACAGCAAATAGACTGGCATGTTGAGCTGTCAAGGTATGCACTGTCATTGTCACCCCAGGACCACGAACCGTACCCTAAATAAATGAGTCTTAGCTAATGGCGATTGTCTGATCCTGAGCTGATAACAGAATGGGTAAACAACGTTAGCAAGTGGAGTTAGAGAGATTCATTGGCCTCGTTGACATGCCCAGTGTATACACACAGTAGTACAAGTAGGCACTTTTCTCAACGTTTCCT
>NC_055967.1:31497287-31512287 GCF_018492685.1 Alosa sapidissima
GGCCCTTTACGCCCTTTTTTATGTTGAAGGAAAGCAAAAGTGCTCTCTGATCAGATCCATTTCGTAAAGTCACAGGCCTCCCTGCTGAAAACAAACGCCTTTGTAAGTGTTGTCCTTGATTGTGGGCTCATCATCCTCTCTGGCGCTGTAGCTCTTGGCTACTTGTATCTATTCAACACAATGGCTAGTGATTTACTCTTACACTTGCTAATTTCACTGATCAAGTTTCACCCGTCGCTGTTCCCTCGTCAATGGCTTCTTATACAAGCACGAGAGGAGAAACAAATCAAGTCAGTTAAGCAATCTGGCTTAGTATCACTACAGAGGCACATCACGGCTGTGTACTTTCACACTTCAAAATAGGGAGTTCTGGTTTGCAGAGGATGATATAGACGGAATGTTAAATTAATCAGGAGCCTCCTTCTCACGCCCACACATTGCTCATGTGTTTGGTCCATGAGGTTTATCAGAGCTAAGATACACCATCAACATGCAGTAAATGAAGCATTACTTGTGGATCTGTAGTAGTTTGATGAGTTTGAGAGTTGCAAAGTACAAACACTCAAAAAAGTATGTAAGATACGGTGAGTTCTAGATTCAGTAGATAGGTGCTAATAGTTAAGGCTCATGTGGTTTTGTCAAAAAAAAAATAAAAAAAAAATCTGACAGAAAATACATGGTCCTTGGGAAGTGTGTACACACACACACACACACCCCAGCTGTTCAGAATAAATTGGTTTCCCTTCGATGTTGCATTTGTCCTCAGTGTTCTTTTGTTCCTCATGAAACTAAGATAAAACATTAAAATATAATTTTTCAAAACCTCCTTTTGCTCATCTTTTCCAGCAATGGTGATAAAGGCGAAGGGCGCTGTGTATATACAGCAATTCTCTGATAAAACCTCAAATCTATATCACAACTTTACTCTTCACCTTCATGCGACATTGTATTGGTTCAGAATGTTTCAACTGCAAAAAAAAATATATATATATATTCTGTCAGTGTTTACACTAAAGTCTCCCATGGCTATCTTGCGGCTTGTGCTGGACATATTTCTCTGTACTACAAGCTTCTCTCAGTACCTCATTAGCTCTACTCTAGCCTAAGCATGGCATCCCACAGGCTACACACACTTACACAGGCTGTACACACTAACATCTACCTGCCTCAGCACCAAGTGGAAAAGGAGTTTTGTTTTCAACCAGTCAGCCTTGTCAATCAAATGAACACATAGGAAGTAAAGAGGAAATTGTCTCAGCCTCAGATTGTCTCAGCAGCAGCAGAGTGCTCTTCACTTCAAGCCTAATCAAATTAGAAACAGAAGCACTTCAACAGTCTCCCATATATGCATGCTGTAAGATGCAGTTAGCAGTTATGCCTTGGCTCTGGCCAATTGGCCAAGGGGTTTAATTTTTGGCGGCTGTCATATGCATATAAGTCCTTATAGACATTGTAGTGTTACCTAAAGTAGGGAAATGTGTGAGATGTGCAATGGATAAGGGCGCTTGACACGGATGTAGCAAAGAAGTTCTTGGCACAAAGTGCTTTTCTCCGCCAAGACCACAATTTCTGTATATCTGAACACCTCGAAGGACAATAAGCCCCCTAATTCCCACATTTATAGACCCTTTCAACAATAAAAACAAAAACAATGCTTGAACATTCTATTTGGTTCCCAATCTACTTCCTCTGCATTAAGATAACATATGGAATGTTAAAACGGAAGCCTTGTGGGGCCAACTATGATGCTGATAATGGAACTCTCTTGAAAGGGTCTGTGTTTGTGCAAAGAAATATTGGACCTCTGCCAGCCAATCAGTAAAGAGCATATTTCATCTCCAGATGTAATGTGCTACTGTATGCTCGGCTGCAGAGCTGCGAGAGAGGAGTATATTGTGTTGTGTGTTTAGCAGCTGTGAGCCAAGTGGATACTCCGTCTATAGCCCCTACCGTCAGAGGGCTAATTGGATTCTGTGTTTACCAGTAATGCTGGAAGGCTAAGAGGATATTGTGTTTAACTGAAAGGGGGAAAAAACTCTTTAATTACTTTTTGTTTCCTCCAACACTCCATTAGTGGGGCCATGTTCGATTGCGTAATCACAGGGCGCAGCATTGGCTCACCGAGACGCTTCAGCCTCCTGACTGTCAGAAAAGCTCTGTCTCAAGCAGTCAACTCCTGCTCACCTCAAACGATTTGTACCATTAGACACCCAGCGTGCTTCTAAGAAGTCTGGCAGAATTACCATACACACCTCAAACCCCTATGACAGAAATGCTTTTGGGGTCACTGGTTTGCCAAATCAAATTACAGCACCAAATGCCTGGCAGAAACATCTCTTTGACATCCTTGAAACCATGACAACAACTGTGTTTCCCTCAAATGCACAGTGTTGACAGACTGCATACTAACTAAGTTAGATTAAGTTACTTGTTTATTTGTTCTGAAGGCAATTTGTCCTCTGCATTTAACCCATCCGGGATAGTGTACACACATACATTTATAGATCTGTTTGAACATCTGTGTGCTTATTGTGGTCAGAGTACATCTGGTGCACAACCACGGACTATCTCAGCACTCTTTCCACTCATCCACTTATAGTAGATGTACTGTAACTAGATGCAGCGTAAAGTCCACTAATACATTCAGTGCAGCATGTACTAACTAGCGTCTTGTGGAGCGACATTTTGTTTTCTGCCATGTAAGAATGCAGCTTCAGTTGTTTCTGTAACTCTGCGTTTGTAGCAAGGTCCTAACAAGATCACTCTAATGGATTCAGTTTGTAGTTCAGATGGACTGTTCAGTGATTTAAAATATACACAGGAGAGATGTTAAATTCCTTGTGCTATATGTAGGGGATTTCGCACAGCGGCCAATCTACAACCAAGCCTATTTACCGTCAAAATCACTAACAAATCACAAATCACTAACAAAAATATCCCCAACAGAACAGCCTTCAAGAACATTTCACTGGGGTTATCAAGCATGCACCTTCCTTCATAAGCGTTTCATTAAATTATGCCCATGACACCTCCAGAAGGCTCAACGGTGGTGTCTGTCATCCCAGACTCACCCCCCTCCACACTCCTCTACCAACAAATACTGACAATGAACCAAAACAGACAACTCTAAACCACCAACAAAGCAGCCTCGGTGCGCAACACATAGTATAAGTCATGGTCATCATGGTCATTTCCATTCAATTTTAAAATAGCCCAGCACCCATATAACATTAAAGATTACATAGACAAAGGGCATTCACATATTCACAACTTTATATATTGAAACTAGAGCTCTTCACTCAGCCACAACCATGAAATAAAGACCATAGCACAATATACAAACATTACATCAAATTCAATCACCAAAGTGTATAAAACTGTGTGCTTAATGAATAACTATTCAGCTATATAATAAAACAAAATAGTGTGCCACTCTATGTGTGTACCATGCTGTGGTCTGATTATATTTTGCATTTTAATTTGTAATTACCATTATCGTAATGTTATTTCATTCTGTACATCTGTACAACTTCTCAGCCTTTTTCATTTTGTATAATGAAATCCCTAATAATTTCACTGTTCTTGTGTTCATTGCTTTTGTCGTGCACTCGCAGATTGCATTCACCCAGGGGCAAAACAGAACTGTTCTCTGGACTCCCGGTCTAGTCCCAAGGTCCTGGGTAGACATCCTGGTCCATGGCAGCCACCTTGGTGTGAATCTTTACATATCCAGTAATACATATATTAAAAAGCTTATTACACTCTTTACATCCATGGTTATAGACTGCACATCCAGTACATGTGTAGATTCATTCTTTGAATTTCCCCTAGGGGTCAATAAAGTATCTATCTAACTATCTATCTATCTAGATTCCATCTTCAATGTTTGATTGATTAATTTAACAGACCATCACAGAGTTGTCCCCGAGACACTATTCTATGTAGGGTCGGTGTTTGTCACAGGGTGTGAAATTGTTTGCTCTTCATTGAACTTTAATATATGCATCTTAAAGCAGCACTAACCAAGATTTGCTCTCAGGGTCCCCCTACAGTAGAGAAACGCAATAATAAACAAACTAAATATGCGTCTTTTCCAACAAAGTATGAACATAACTCCGATATAATTTTAGAAGGAATGCACCGACAGCAATCTGTTGAAAAAGATCTTTGAATTCCTGTAGCTGTATCCTATCCTGTAGTTCCTACCCAAAGACCAAAAGTTGGTCTGTAATTAGGGCTGCGCATGACAGGCAGAAGTGCCGTCGTCATGTTATGAGGTTATGTGCCATCAAAATGATTTTGGAAACATTGTGTTAAGGTAAAACTTTTATGTTAAAGGTGCCTTTAAGAAATATAGGCCTACTGAGAAATATATTGTACTTTTGATCGAATAAAAAATTCTTTGTGAACACGATGTAAGGGATGACTGAGACAATTTGTCAAAATTAAACTCCTTGCCAACTTTTCAAGTATGCTGATTAAAGCCCTACAGCATTTCAGCCATTATCTAATCCCAATGGAGTGCATTTTAAGTAAATGTAATGACACATCTTGCAGCTAAGACTTCCTGATTACATCTGGCCTTTACTTTACATTAAACATAATCTGATCTACTAGAAAGGGTTTTTGATTAATTAATTTAAGAGTCTCAGAGACGCTATTCTATTTGGGGGGGTCAGTGACTGTTCCAAGATGTGAAGTCTTTTGCTCGTCATTGCATTTCAATGTAGGGCCAGTTTTCCATACATGGATTAAACCTTGTCCCTGACTAAAAGCTTTTTCTCAACAGAGATCTCCTTAGTCCAGGAAACTAGCCCACAGCGTCATAAGAATAGATTATTTTTTTGAAGAATAATGAATAACATATATTTTTGGGATGTTTATTTTGGCGGAGACAGGGTTTTCCGTCCCCTCCATCAAGACCTGTGGCTCACTTTGCAGAGAAGTCCCTGTGACTGGAGGAGGAACAGTTATTTTGTTGTTAAAATGTACATTTTACATTTTTTTTTTCTCGTCTCACCTCTCATCTCATCTCATCTCATTGTCTCATTCATTTGAATCAATTATGCACATAGCAATGCATCATATATTCTCCAGTTAATTTTAAAGATGATCGATGATTGTGTTTATTTTCGAATGTGTACAAGTCGTTGTAAATGCCTTCAACTGGTTAGCAGCCCATATGGATTTGAAGAAAATGTGGCCATTTTTCTAAGTGCTGTTTTATTTCATGCTTTGTAACATTCAATTATTAAAACAATGATTTTTGTTCTCTCCGCTATGCTCCGCAAGATTTCTTCTCCTTTGGCTCTAATCCTTTCCCCTCTCTCTTTTCCCCTTCATGCAGGGATAAAAATAGCTTTCCATGACTTCCATGGCTGTGGCTCCAGCTACAGAAAGTGTCATACATTTTTCGTACACGTTGTTGTTGTGGCCATGTCTGATGTTACTGTCGTCGTAAGACGGGAAGCTGGCTCTGCCACTAATAGAAAAATCAGATGAATGAAGGAAGCTGTCTTGACTGCATTTCCAGAGAAGAAGCTGAGAAACGGAGTGACGTGGTACTGGGTAGTACTGTATATGAGAAAAAAAAGAAGTTGCAGCAGCCTGCTGAAGAGAGCAGTTTGTGTGTGTGTGTGTGTGTGTGTGTGTGTGTGTGTGTATGTGTGTGTGTATGTGTGTATGTGTGTGTGTGTGTGTGTGTGTGTATGTGTGTGTGTATGTGTGTATGTGTGTGTGTGTGTGTGTGTGTGTGTATGTGTGTGTGTATGTGTGTGTGTATGTGTGTATGTGTGTGTGTGTGTGTGTGTGTGTAGGTGTGTATGTGTGTGTGTGTGTGTGTGTGTGTGTGTGTGTCTGTCTGTCTGTCTCTCTGTCTGTCTGTGTGACCTATTCTCAAGACACAACTGACAACTTTATGAATGTGCATAGAATTTGCAAATGAGCTGAATGGAATCCCTGACACTTGCCTTGTCATTCTACCGGCTGACATTTAGACAGTGTAACGAGATAGTTCCGGGTAATTTGCTGTCTGTAAGTTGCATGGCATTTCATGGACACTCTTTTCACATTTCATGCACTTCATGGACACTCTTTTTAACAACTGATGTCAAACTAAAGTTCTACTTGTGTGACATTAAGTTCATAGTGAAAAGGGTTTAAAGATCCCATCATTACCACCATACCATCCCATGCTCACCAGACAACATTTACCCAGCATTCATTGTATATCTACAAGACTACCAAGATTGATAATTTAGCTTAAATTAATACATGTTATAGTTTTTATAGTTGTTGTTATAGTTTAAGTGAAATATTCTATAATTTAAGTAATACTGTATATAGTAACTGATGGGGTATAACTGTCTGGTGCACTTTCAAAACAGCATAGGTGTGTGGTAAGTCTAAACTGATATATGTAGGCTACAACACTTCCACAACATTCACAGAAGGAGTTGATATTGCAAGATATCTTGAAAATATTTGATTTATTTGCAAATCTTAATATGAGACCACTGCATGAGATCACAGCCAATTCATAGGCAGTCAAATTGTTCATAAAACCAAATGACACCAAAATGGATATAAAGTCCTGACCAACTGATCGTGGTCTGTCAACCACATTGATAATGCGTGATTTTGCTGTATGTGCCCCAAAGATGTCCTGTCAGTTCAGAAATGAAATAACAAGTGCCAACGCTCAACAGTCAGGATCTACACTATGGTGAAACCATCGAACCTGGCGAGCCTGCCCAGGCACACTCCCTCTTATCACCCCAGTTAGACAGGGAGAGTAGAGGACTTCTCTGTCAAACATACATTTTCTTGAGGTAAAGGTGTCTTTTACAAAATTGCTATTCCACCTCACAGTGCCAAGTGAGGAGCCTGCCTGAGTCTCAGCTGTTCCCACTTCATTCACATGTTCTGTATCCTACTCTGAGTTGGCTCCGGTTCTGCGCTCCTGGGAGAATGGCAAGGAGCAGGCTAGTCAATGGCAGCACACTGCTTGAGGAAGGTTTTTCAATTATTGATGCATTGCTTTGAGGTGTGGTGGCATTGAAGTGAGAGTCAGCAACTCTCTCTCACTGCCACCCTATACCCATCCCAGACCTACAATCACTGTCTGTCAGCTATGGCGGTGTGTGTGTGTGTGTGTGTGTGTGTGTGTGTGTGTGTGTGTCTGTCTGTCTGTCTGTGTGTGTGTGTGTGTGTGTGTGTGTGTGTGTGTGTGTGTGTGTGTGAGAGAGAGAGAGTGAGAGTGAGTGAGTGAGTGAATGTGTGTGTGGAGATTGTCAGGGCCAAGAGCCACAGGCTATTGGGCACCACACATGGAAAAATGGGACCAGTGGGAGCAGCTGCTGTTATAGTACCTTAATGAAAAGCCTTGAAGAACACACACAGACACACACACACACACACACCACACATATACACCTCGACTGTGTCTGGAATGGTAATTACGGCACATTAAGGTTAACAAAATGCTGTTTCACAGTCCACCTTGGGATAGAACCTTGAACACTGCACTGCGCTTTACCCTCCCTGTCTGTTTGGCTGTGAAATGGGCAACTCTCTAAATGCTGGCAGAACAAGGAGAAAAAGACAGCCACCGCCACTGAGAGTCTGCAGGACAACTGAAGTAGACACATGCATTATCTGGGCCAGAGGTGGTCCTACAGTCCTCTCTTATCTATGAGGAACAAGGAGCGAATGGAAAAAAAAACATCCTCCAACAAGGTCATTTTCGTTTTTTTGTCTACTGAGCATGTGCGGATGTGGCTGCCAGTGTCCTGTTCTCCCTCTCTCTCCCTCAATTGAGGTGCTAATAATATTCATCAGGATGACAAAAACTCCCTGCTGAGAACAAAGGCTGTTTTTCTCCTCTGCTGTTTTTTTTGTCGTTCTCTCCATTCTTTCCCTCCCTCTTCCTCTTCAGTGCACTGTGCCTGTGTCCATCATGCTGTCACTCAGATCCCCAAGGCCCACATTATGAACCATAACAGTACAAGAGTTACAGCAAGAGGTTGGCAACTGCGGCCCTGTCTTCTGGAACTTTCCCTAAGTTACACCGAGGGCAAAACAATCAAAACAAAAAGAAAAGTCAAGCACAACAGTAACTTTAAAATGTGTCACTGTGAACCACGGTGAGCTACAAGAGTACAACAAGCGGAGGAAAGAAAGGCACAATTAAATGAGGTTTTCCTCTGTGAAACAGGTGTATAATTAATTTACTGTTAAATCTGTTAGCTTTTTCCTGACTCTGGGGCTGTTTGGGGGATGTGCTGAGGTGGGAGATCTGACTGCAGGATCACAGGCATCTGTTGGCCTACATACAGCGAGGCTACACCTGCTCCTGGTACCCTGCTGGGGTGACACTTTTTTTTTTTTTTTTTTCCTCCTCTCTTCCGTCCCTCGCCGCCACCCCATTGGCCACAGGCTGGTGGCTAGAGAGGGAGACTGGGCTCTGAGTGGTTGCAGCCTGCAGGCGGCCCGGAGAGTGAGATGTGACGAGGGGGAGGAGGGGGCAGTGTGAGGGAGACGCAGAGGTGCTCAGAAGCAGGCGAAACTCACAGAAGGAGGAGGAAGAGAGAGAGAGAGAGAGAGAGAGAGAGAGAGAGAGAGAGAGAGAGCCCTGTCAGCAAATCTCCAAATTAATCACTCATCCTTCAGGTGTATGGACTGCCTCAGCTTTCTCATCTTTCACTTTCTATCTCTTTCTTGGCCTTTCTCACTTGCTTCACTTGTTTCTAACTGATTTCAGGGCATTCAATTTGTGCTCTCTCTCTCTCTCTCTGTCTTTCTCTCTCTCTCTCTCTCTTGTCCTCTCCTTCTCAGTAAAGTTATTTTTTCATTGTTAAATCTTCCAAAACCCAAGGACAAACACACAAACAAACAAACCAAATAAACAGAAGTTTATTGCCATGGAGACCACCCCTGGTTGTGGCATTGTTCATTATGCCATCAAGACTGCCCCTGCCCTTGCGGCATTGTTCGGTCACCTGCAGAAACAGCTGAACTTCTTGTTGTGGCACAAAGACAGACCCCGTGGCGTCAGGGTGCCATTTTACGAATGCACCTTCTCAGTGGGAAGACAGATTGTGGGAAGATGCCACACACAATGCAATGCAATCCCACAAATCTCCTTCATTAATCTTCCACAGTTATCAAACATTAAATGTGTGACTCAGCATATCCCCCCCCCCCCCATAAAACTCACAAGATGCGCAGAGCTCGTCCCAAACATACGAATTTATGATGTCAGCGTACGAGTTTCTATAGAAATATGCAACCAGGGGGGAAATGCATAAATCTGCGCCAGTGCTTGCTCCTGGCAAACAGCTCTGTTAATCTGCAATGTGTTGACTGTGGAGAATATGGAAAAAAAAACTTCAAAAGGTAGTTTTCACATTTAGCATATTTCTTTGGCACAAACATGAATAAACATGCCTGAAACGCATGTCAGGATGCATCCATCCTTACTGTGGAAGCACTGAGGCAAAGTAGGCAAACAGCCTCATTAGATAATAGGTTAACATGCTCAAAGAAAATAAGATAAAATAAATGATGCAGATACATTTACATATATTTGATCTCATGTACAAACTGTCCCAGAGGGCGTGTGTGAGGAGCATTCATTATCAGTTACACCACCAGGTCAACAGCAGGAGTGTTATCGAGATCACAGCACTCCTAAAGGTGCAGGGAAAACAAAAATGCTTCTGGACTGGACTCGTAATGATGATATAACCAGTCCCTCAAGATATTTATGATCTTGCGATTGCACAAATCCATGCAAATTCATGGATTTCCCACAAAACTTGTGATGGGTTACAATTTTCCTTAATTCCTGCAGTATCCACAAAAAGTCAAGGCCATCCAAAACATACAGGAGTATTCATTATTTGTGATTGCCTTCAGCAATATTTCAATGATTCAGCAGGCATACTGCAACAACATCCAAACAACGTCCAGCCACACTGGTCAGTCACTGGAGCTCCATGGAATGGCATGTTCATGAATCTGGACCCGAGCCATGAAATTGCAGAAGGAAAAAGTCAACATGACTGCAATTTTTGAAATTTTTCACAGAAAATCCAGTTTTGGACACAATAGTAACAATAGGCCTCATGACAACTATATCTTTTATCATTTATGATTTTTGAATACAAATATTATAACTGTTACATTTATATATATAAATTATTATATATAAATTATATTTAAATATACATACGACATATATCCCGAATATAAATATATATACCGACATATATATACTGACATATACCGAATATAAATATATATACCGACATATACCGAAACCGACATGCTTGTGCGTGAGAAGGCCTGCGAGCACACTATTTAAGGGGATGCGAGAACACCACCAAAAACTCCCTGAGGTGAAGCAGGCCTGGGAGGAGTTCCCGGCGAGTGTGTCCAGGCGTCACCAGAACAGCTGCACAATGATGTCAGGAGACAGGGAAAGCAAAAGCTCGCCGTGAACCCAAAACGGCTTTTGAAGACGGGGGGGGGGGGGGGGGGGGGGGCAATACTGAGGATCTGATGCCAGCGGAGGACCTCGCTGCCTCTATCTACCCTCAGTGCAGAAAGCTTTGAGGGATTTGGAGTGTTAGAGGTCGGCGTCCAACATCAAGGTCAGTCAGTGTTTACTATACATACAGGCTTGCTATACATACAGACTTCTTGTGAAAATGGTTTTGTTTAATCATTTTATTGTATCTCTTCACATTAATACCTCAAACAAAGCTATACAATAAATAAATCAAAATGTCCTTAAAGCAACACCAAAGAGTTTTTTTGTACCTTAAAATAATGTTTCCAAAATCGTTTCAGTGGTTCATCAACTCGTAACAGGGTGAACGGCACTTCTGCATTCGCTTCGGGGCCCTCTATCGGCTATAATCCAACTAAGTTTACCAGATCGTGTAGCGGCTCTGTAGTTCGATGGATTGAGACATAAGAAACTACAAATTTGACTTGCATCTGATGTCGCAATACATCATACTTTCCTAAAATCATGCAGCATATTCTACCTTGTCTGTGGACATCGTTATTTGCAAAGCCGGTGCTGGATGAACAAATAGCGTGCGTGTGACAGAGGAAAAGTTCTTTGGTGTTGCTTTAAGCTCTGCTGGCTGAAGATCCTCCTGAGGCTGGAACCAGTGGAGTGGAGCAGGGTGCAGTTGTGGAAGGAGAAGTGCAACATCGAGGTCCAGGGGAGCAACACGCCAACCCAGATCACGCCGTGGCAGCATCGGCCAGGAGAATCAACCTTTTTTGGATCTCCAGCAGGCCGGCTTTGATATGCTGGAGAGGGAGCTGGTCGGGCGCCTCAACACCTGCCTCAGCCGGACGGAGACGCCTCTCGGCCGCATAGCCGTCAATCTGTGGAGACTTGCGGAGCGTGTTGAGGGTGTTGCTCCTGTTGCAACACCACCTCCTTCTCCCTCCACTCGATCTCCTCCATTCACCGGGAGCACGCTGCTCCCTGCTCCCCCTGGGACCCTCCTGTACCCGGCTTCAATGAAATGCTCCCCGCCTGCAAACCCGGGAAGGAAGAGGGAGGACATGAACTCATTTGTTTTTTCCGCCATTCGTTTTTCTATGGTCGTTGCACTATATTTTCAATAAAAAAAACAACCCGATACTTTGAACTCCATGATTTCTTCAAACAATCATACTGTGTATCCAGATCATAGGTACTATTTTTCTTTATTTCTTGGATTACATTCCAAAACAGAAAATAACCACAGAGGGTATCCTTATCAGATCAACAGGAGGTGATGGGAGTGTTTTCATCAGAACACAGACCATTTTTCCCAGACTACAGAGAAACATATACAGTATAGACTTATTTTCCCAGACTACAGAGAAACATATACAGTATAGACTTATTCTACAGAGAAACATATACAGTATAGACTTATTCTACAATTCCCAGTTCTTCTCTAACTGAGCCCCTTTTACTTACACAGAGACATTAAAAATTATATCAAACACAGATGAATTAGCATTTGTCATTTGACAGATACATTTCCGTTTTAGGTAGTTGAGTTCAGAAGGAGTTGTTTCTGGTTGGAGAGAGGGGAGACTAGGGGGGTTACCTACACTGTAGCAGGGTGCTGGGAACCATGGCCAAATGGTAGCTAAGACAATAGTGATAGCAAACAAATACACACACAGAGGTACAATGACTACAAAGGGCATTCTGCAATGAGAATTCCTCTCCTGCCTCAGGAATGCAAAAAGGCTGACCTTACAATACCATCATTCTAGATCTAGCATAATGGTATTTTTAAAAACAGCAGCACCATTGACTACGCCTTTAAAGGGAAACTTGGCAGGATTTCCCCCTCTGCTGGAGAAATTGTGCATTATGCTATTTCAAACTGTGGAAAAGGTAACGATAAAGCACATGGATTTGTTTACAAGCTAGCAAGACGGTTAGCATAAGTTCGGCAGACAAAGGATGTTACAAGGTAAGAAACACGATTTAAAACAAGTTTCTTGTTTCTCACTTCACTTTCAAGGTTGGTTTTCCGCCTGGGGACGCTAGGGGCAGCGGAAAAAGTCACCATTTTCACCGGAACAGGTCATTTAACCATCCAAATGATTTTCTAAACGGGTTTATTATGTTGAAATAGTTGCCAGGTTCCCCTTTAACATCAAGAACTGGTTCTGCACGTTGTCTCCTAATCACTCATTTTGAATGACTGTGTGTTGATTGGTGATTGGTTACGGTTTGCCATGCAGCGTTTTGATTGGTTTGGTCTCCGGCCGATCCCCACAGTGTGCCGGGGCAGTGTGCGCACTCCTTGTCCCATCAGCCCATGCTCTTGCACTGAGATCGCCGAACTTCCTGCCGCCACTGGTTCTCTTTCTCTTCCGCTGTCAGACATGGGCACTCCATCACGCCGCAGCTGGCCCACTGTGGCGCATCTGTCTTCTGACCTGTGTTTCTCAATCTGTCTTTCGCTCTCCCCCTCCCTATCTTTCCATCTGCCTCGCCCTCCATCCCTCTCTCCCTCCCTCCCTCCTTCACTGACACCCACCCCACCCCACCCCCTCCTGTTGACTTGAGTGGTGTGTAAAAGATGCGTGGCTGCAGTTTGTTTCTGTCACACTGATTAATGAGTTGCAATAACATTACAGCTTACATGGCTATGGCAGGGTGCATCTCAACTGCAGGCAATCAATAAATCAGCCATCCACTGCAGAGATTTTAGAGGCCATACCAACCAAGGCTGCGCTTCATAATTCATATGCAGATGAATACGTTTGTGCGGGGGGGATACACACGCTACAAGAGAGTTAAGACTGGTTTGACTGGCTGTAATGGTATTGAATGAGCTCACATGATAAAGTGAATTATAAATGGGACAGATGAGACTGGAGTTTCATTGCTTAAACATACAAGAGAGTAATGGTTCCCGAGAGTCTGCTTTATTCAGTGGTCTTGTCATCGTCAGAACGGCTCAGAGTCCTCTGCCTGTGATGCGTCTCGGCAAGATCCATCCTGGAGAATAAGGCTTTATCCTCAAAGTTACTGGTTCAGTGTGCACAAGTTCTGATAAAGTGCATGCTTCCCTCATGTGTTGTAATGAGCCCATTTTCAACAAGCTTTTCGTTTAGGTAATGGATCACTGAGAAGATAGGAAAGAACATAGGAGGCATGCACACAAATGAGTCTGCCCACACCACAACAACAACAACAATCTTTTGGAGGTTATTAAAGTAGAAACCAATAGGATATTTAGTTGTTTTTATCTATGATACAGCTTCCAACATTAAGAATAAAGCCTGGAGGTATACTGAATCGGTTATAGATTGTTTACAAGGCAGGAGAGAGTGTAGGTTACCGTACAAAGCAGGCCGATTGCCCTGTAAATGCAATACACTTCCTTGGGCATCAATGTTTCTCTGCACCAATCTTTGATTATTGCACAACTGTTATCTAGCTTGTCTTTTTTCAGGTTTCATCCTTTGCCACTTTCGAATTATTCATATATGAACTACATTCTACATTTCTTGTTCATTCTATAACCTGTAAAGCATGCTGACTGAAGGCAACATTTTTAATGCTTCTGTGATTCTAACACCACAACTAGACACACTGAGGGACAGAACAGGGAGAGTAACACGGGAAAATTGCTGGGAACTTTGTTTTCCCCCGAGAAACTACAAAACCTCTTTTGGAGAGCGCGGACACCATCTCCAACCATAAGCTTTTGCTCATTACCATTCCGTGTGCCAGTGGTATGTCTTCTGTAGAGCCTTTTGATAAATTTCCTTCACAGTTTGCTTCGTTGGGGAAAAATTCATCTCTGACAGCATTTGTCTGTTATGAAGCGTTGCCCTGGGCTCTGGTCTATATGTTGCTGCAATCAATATTTATAAGGTGTATCGTTGAGACGGGGAGAATAATGGCATGCATCTCAAATGAAAATACAGAAGACAGACACAGGGTAGGAAGAGATATAGAAGAACAGACAGAGAGAAAGAGAGACAGTTTGTGAGGGGAAAGGGTGAGAGAGAGAGAAAGAGACAGAGAGAGAGAGAGAGAGAGGGAGAAAGAGGGAGAATGTGGAGACAAAGAGATGGAGAGGGAATCCTATATGATACATCTCAGCCTCTTGGCGAGCCCTTGAGTTGACTGTATGAAGTCCTTCCTCCTTATTCATTATTATTTCCTCTCTACCATAAATCATCCTGAAAGCAACAGCAGAAAAGAGAGAAAGACAAGCAGAGAGAGTGGAACAGTGACAGAGAACGAGAGAGCATCAGAGAGGAGGAGAGAGAATGAGAGAGCATCAGAAGGGAGGAGAGAGAGAACGAGAGCATCAGAGAGGAGGAGAGAGAATCAAGTGAAAGAGAGTAAGGAAGAGAAGATGGGTCATTGGACGATGGCAGAGAGAGAGACGGATGTGTGTGTGTGTGTGTATGTGTGTGTATCAGAGAGAGATAGAAAGAGAGAGAGAG
>NC_055967.1:31517287-31522287 GCF_018492685.1 Alosa sapidissima
TGTGCGTTTGTGTGTGTGTGTGCACTAACTGATCCTGGCAACACTAAGGTTATACTAATGGTGATTGGCATGCACTGTATAAATATGTGCAGGTTGTATGTCACCTTCACAACATTCAGCACTGACAGCGAAGAATTCCCCTTGGAATCCAAGAAGAGACAGGTGAAGAAACATCAGGGATGTTATTTCCCTATAGGAAATATTAAGGGGAAATAACAGTTGTCTCCTTGGTGTATGTGAGGAGCTCCTGTTCAACACATCTTTGCAGGAACTGACAAGAAAAATACATTTCTACAACTATGTTATACAAGTGAGAGGTGGGACACAGTGAATAGTAGAGAAGTGGAATAGTGCACTATGCAGCACAGGCCTGAATGTCACATTCTGAATGTGTGTATTCTGTCAATTAATAGTAGCATCAAATATGTATTTAGCATGCCTTAGGTCTGTTCATTGTAGGTATTCTATACAAAGTGTGTGTGTGTGTGTGTGTGTGCGTGTGTGTGTGTGCGTGTGCGTGTGTGTGTGCGTGTGCGTGTGTGTTCTGTTGGAATCAAATCCTTGTTCTTGGTATTGTGTTCTACCAGTTAACACTAACTTTAACTATCTATCACCAGTGCTCGAAGTGGGCCGGTACTCACCGGTACGCAGTACCAGCTCTTCTACATTTTACTTTTAAGCGTACCTGCACTTATCCTTCCAATCTGTAGCCTCTACTTGTGCAGCTTTCTATCGTCACGAGGCAACAAGACTATAGAATCATCACTGCACGTTATGTACAGTAAGGGATAATGTATAGAACGCCGGTCATTATGGGGAAAATAAATCCCGACAGGGCGAACCGGTCTTGTTTCGGCCTGAAGGGACTTATTTTCCCATAATGACCGCCGTTCTATACATTATCCCGCTTATTATACGGCTACCTGCCAAAACGAAAAAATAAACTCCACGAAATGTGTCTTTACACTTATTTGTTACCATTTCGTCGTGGCTTTTGCTGAGAAACAAATAGTTCGCAACACACGCTGAACTTAAATCAAACACAGCTGATCAACCGTCTGCTTTCACTTTTGAATGAAGTTCCAATGCAAGAAGTGACTGGAATACTTGCGGAGGGATATGATCAGCAGCACAAAACCCGTTGCCATTGACAGCGGTAATTATATGTTTGCAGCAGTAATTACATGAATTTATTTTACCGTAGAACGTTGGGAAATCCCATTCAAGTCAATGGAGCGTTCTACTAGCATTGTGAAGAGCCGTATAATAACACTAATTAAGCTGCTCTGACAGATTTAACATCTTGGTAACACTTTAGTTGACGGGTGAGTTCATAACACATTCATAGCAGCTGTCATAAACTGCACATAAAGCATTCATGACTGTTTCATGAGACATGACTCAACATTCATACCAAACCTTTCATGAATGTGGAAGACAGAACGACGACAACTAAAGATTTAAAAAAAAGATTTAAAGGTTTTACGGTAGAGCTAAAATGTACTCATTAGGCTACTCGTTACTCAATGTGTAAGCTCTCTATCGTTCTTGGCAGATGTAACCGAATATGAATGTGAAAGACTTGCCTTTCAGAGCACAAACGGTCAAAAGCACAAACTTTTAGAAATATCCTGGCATGCTGTGTAATAATAGCTGTGTCCTCACACTATCACACGTGACAATTTACTTAAAAAGGTGCTTTTCTCCTCTTCTGGCGTATCGTGACAGGAGAACCATGCCAACTTTGGATGCGGTTATCTTAGCGATACTTTTTGCAATACCCTCGATATACATATCGTTGGAAAGCTTAGTCAATGGTCTTTCATGTGAGCACATTAACTTAATTTTGTACATTTTACCAAAATGACTGGTTTCGCCTTGCAGGGTCACAAATATGTAACCTTTTTCAGCCTTTCTCAGTTTGCAGGTCTGTAAATAGGCCTAAGCAGTAAGCACACTGTGTTTCATCACCAATATGTCTTTGTATCTTTTATTCACTGTAAAATATTAAGAATATAGGCCTAATTGATGTTTCGATACCAGCTGATACATTCGCTGATATCGATACACCGTACGATACATGTGAATGATGAGTACCCGCCACGTTTTTTTCTCCACCTCAAGCACTGACTATCACATAATAGACCACTGAAACAGAGTGGTACCACTCTGCTACCGCCACAGTGGTTTACAATGCGGTGGGCATTTTCACGGCCACAGAGCCAGCTGCGATTGCAGAGCATTTATAAGCAGCAGCTCATCTGCGTCAGGCGCCAGCCCTCAGCGAACCACTTAGCCTTGAGCCCCCCCCCCCCCCCCCCCCCCCCGTGTGCCTGCTCACCCACATTACGCCTGCACACTCCATCTGGAAACTGTCATCCTAATGCTGCCGCACACACACGCACACACACACACACACACACACACACACACACCTCCCTAATCAGCGGCCAGGCCGGCGGGACGTACAAGGCCACTCGGTGGAGCAGGGGAGCTGGCGATGTATGTTTGCAATTTCCACCCTCCACCCCTCTCCAACGATTCCCTCCTCCCTCTGGAACTGACACCCTCCACACAACACCTTCTTCCCCTTTCCCAATGACCACACACACACACACACACACACACGCACACACACACACACACACACACACACACACACACACACCACTCCCCACCATTGAAATGGCTGCTATGAATCTTCATTGCATCCGGCGGTGTGGAAAGCGCCCCTTGCCTAAATGACTATTGATGACGCAGAGCCTGTGTGTGAGAAGGGTGAATGCAACCACTGGAGAGAGAGAGAAAGAGAGACAGAAAGGCAAGGGGCCCGGAGAGTGATGGTGAGGCCATCCCACTGCAGTCTGAATGTAAAGACAGCACCCCCCCCCCCCCCCCCCCCACACACACACACACACACACACCTTGCTCCCAGAACCCCCAAAGGCACAACAAATACCGCACTCCTGATTTATAAGCTAGCAGGGTTTGGAGGGCAGGGATAAAATATGAGCGCTTTCCGAGTCGTGGTGCTCAAAGTGCGCCTCTATGAGAGCTAGGGAATGTATCTTTATTCAAGGCAGACATGTATGTGTGTGTGCGTGTGTGTGTGTGTGTATGTGTGTGTGTGTGTGTTTGTGTTCTTGTATGTGCGCGTGTGCATGTGTTTGTGTGTGTGCGCGTGTGTGTAAAAAGGAAGTCTATTCCCGACTGGATTGGTGCAGCCTCAAATGTTCGAAGAAAAAAAAAAAAACGTAAAAAAGTGTAAATGCGTTGACTAGCGTGCAGGGCTATCAGTACTATAACTAGCTTAATATGCTCAATAGTGCTGCGGGATCACAGCATCACACAGAGGGGGACAGCTCTAATTAATGCATTTGATCAAAACATTGCAAGCCTGAAGGAGCTGACTGATGCTATTTTCCCCCATCGCTGTTTTCAGTTATCTGTTTTCTTTCATTCAGCGTCTCCGGGAAGGCTTCTGAGAAGGACGAGGCCTGGATGGCATCTTCAAAGGAAAATAGCTTACAGTTTTCAAGGTCCTCCGTCAAGCCTCCTCCCCCTCAGACCTCTGTTCTATGCCATTCATGGTACAGCATCCTCGAATCATGCAAGCTGCGAGCTTCGGGGGCTAATGTGTGCACCATTCAAAATCCTCTGATAAGCAAACATTATGCAACACCCTGAACAAGCCCAACTAATGCCCTTGAAAAGAGACATGGAAATGTGTGTAGGGAAACTTGTTAAAGAGCAAGACATGGCTTGCTTAAATACAATGGGTGAATTTCCATCCGGCTCCTAAAGCATTGGATGGTAGTAAAATAACTCATTGCTGATACAATAACCTTGCTCGATCTCCCACTGCTAGCAAGGTAGAAAAAAAGTTTTCTTGGTAAACCATGAGGCATTTTGATTACATTGAAAAACAAGGTGAACTTTTATTTCAAATGGTTCTGTGGTAGCATAATAATATATGCATATTTTTCTCTTCTTAGCTGAATGACTCCTGCAATTTATTGACAGCACTCTAAATGTGCTTAGACCTATTACACACTGACCTTCTTTACTACCTGTAATTTCCATACTTTACACAAAGAATAAACTACCATTCACACAAAAAAAAAACATCTGAATCCCATTCAAAAAACATTTCCGCATGCTGTGACTGTGATTAAGTGCACTGCTATTATTTCGACATCCGAAGCAGCCCCATTAAGATGAATGGTGCTGACTCGCTCGCGTCCAGCAAATGTCAACTTCCTTATTTTCCACATTCACTCACGTGCCCTTAATGTGTTCAATAAAAGATAAAGTGTTAGCAAAGCAACTCATCTGAATCACACCCCCATCCATTCTCAATTAACACCAGTGCATCAAATCATGAACCACCATTAAAGCTGTGATTAAATTGTGCCACTCGAAAATTGAAATGTTATTATATCGCTTAGTGGCTATATCTGCATGACATTCCAGTTCTACTTTCTAAAAAGAGGACCCCCTCTGAACCCCCCCCCCCCCCTCTCTCTCTCTCTCTCGGTTCAGAGGCCAGAATGTCACCCTGTGGGAGCCTGATGAAGTCTGACACGGAATACGTGTACTAATCAAGCTCTTATTACTGTACCAAACACACAAATCTTCCAGCAGTAATTCAAGTAATTCAATGCAGTCAGCTGGCACTTCTCTGGTATTTTACTTTGTAGTCTCTCTGTCCCTTTCGCTCACTCTCTCTCTCTCTTTCTCTCTCTCACTTACTCCCCCTCTCTTTTTTGTCTTTATTTTCCTCCTCCCACCATCCAGCGGCGCACAAGGTTGAGCAGGGAGGAAAGCAATCGTGTCAGAAGAGATTTTCAGGAAACCTTGACAGGACGGATGGCTCGCCATTAAGGTAATGAGGCTCCTGGAATGGCCGCGACGATTCTCTCATTTACTCCATCTCGGGCCCCGCGCTCCTCCGAGGATTCTCTCCCCGCTCCATAATAGCCTACTCAGTCTTGCTTTTC
>NC_055967.1:31529787-31537287 GCF_018492685.1 Alosa sapidissima
TTCTCATGATGATTTTTCAACCAATCACTTTATTATGCCTTTTTTTTATACGGGTCTGGCCTAATCTCGCTTTCATTCACTTGAAAATCTGATGGAAAAGGGACTATTGTGTCAAAGGTTTTAATGCCAATCAACAACACTAATTTAGCATCATGGGTTTGCATAACCATAGCAAAATAGACCTGCTTCATCACAAGTAATGCTGATGGATCAGTATCATTCATAGTAAGAGATACTTCGCCAAAACCACTCAAACAAGCCTCTGGCCAATATTTCCCCACACCCCTGCTGGCTATAGGAGCTTTGGGCAATACTCTCCCTCACCCTGCCTGTTATAGGAACTCTGGGAAGAGAGCTTAAGTGGAATAAACAAAGTTTGGAAGCTTTTTCGGAAGGGTGAAATAAGATGTGTGCCATTTTTCGTGTGTGTCTGTGTGTGTGTGTGTGTGTGTGTGTGTGTGTGTGTGTGTGTGTGTGTGTGTGTGTGTTTGTGTGTTTGTGTGTGTGTATGTGTGTGTGTGTGTGTGGGTGGGTGGGTGAAATAAGGTGTGTGGCATCTGGGGAGAGGCCGGGAGATTGATGCAAGCAAGGCGCCCTGATTAATGTCCGTGATGGCTGGACCGAGTGGTCAGCAGAGGACCCTCTCACACGGGCACTGATAGAAACACCGTGGCATCCATGCGCGGGGGGAAGCCATGCAGAAAAATATGGAAATTGCCACTTAAGGGCCATGCTGCTGAACCTTGACAGGACACACACACACACACACACACACACACACAGGCGTCCATTCAACCCATTCTTTTCAACTGTCAAGAAAGTGCCCATGCTTATTGCTTGAATCTTTGTGAAACACCATGTGTAGATAAACACCTTAAAACCTGTTGCATGTGTGAGTTACAGCCCATGAACCACATGACCATGATTGGATGTGTGTGTGTGTGTGTGTGTGTGTGTGTGTGTGTGTGTGTGTGTGTGTGTGTAATCTAGACTTTATCCAGGACACTTAATGTTATGCATGACAGCAACTTCCAAAGAACTACATTTTGATCTGTCACAGTTTATCACTGGATAACGATAGTCAGGCCCATGTTATGTGTCATAGTTACATTTATATATTTTTAAATTCTCTAAACTTTAAGAGGAGGATGTTTACAGTAATATTGCATCCAGTTACTAGTAAGATACACTTTGCAAAAATTTCACCTTAATATAACCTTTCTAAAGGTTAATAGGTTTCCGCCTGTTAAACAAACATGTAACAGGTGAATCTTTCACCTAGCATATCGATACATCATAGACGTAGCGAGACGCTACTGAGAAAACCAGCAATGCAACTTCCAAGAACAGAGGCCCGCCAAATCTCTCGAGAATCGTGCAACATTACCTTGTCAGTAGATATCTAGCATTTAGTAGTATCTAGTATCTAGATAGCTCTTTGGAGAAAGTTTTTGCCTGTTGTCAGTCCTTCAGCTCTACAACAAAACATTTAAACATTTGGATAACACTTTACGGTAAGGGTACATGAATTCATGATTTATGTATTACTTCATTCCTTAATATCTCAGGAATCATTTGGAATTTACATGAGTTCATAGTTCATACTGTAGTTCGTTCATAGTTCGTGACTTCATACATGAACAACACATCACCAAATAATTTCAGTTCATTAAACATATGCCATTTTTCACACTTTAGTTGAGGGGCCACAAACATGATGAACTCATGAGTAATTAACCTTAAATTCATCTAATCATGATGATCATGCTTAAGAAATCATAAATCAGAATGATGTACCCACCATAACTAATGTTTTAGTTGATGTGTTGTTCATGCATGAGGTCATGAATGAGATACTTTGAACTTATGTCAATTCCTGATGATTCATAAGATATAAAGGAATGAAGTAATGCATAAATCATTAATAAATTCATGCATGAATTCATGATAATTCATATACCCTTACCGTAAAGTGTTACCAACATTTGAATTGTGTACAGGGGGGACAAGTCACGAAAAGTTTGCTATATACAAGGGAATAAAAAAATATAAATATATTGGAATTCTAGAGGGAGCTCTACAGTCGCCAGAAATACCTGAACCTGCATAGTATACCTTTAAGATTGTGTGTAATCTCATACCACTATATTCTAGTTCTATATAATATATATTCAACATGCACTTGGTTTATTAAGCGTTTCTTATGTGTTATGGTTTGTATATTACAGTATTTGTTTATTTTTTCATTAGGCTATTGATTGAATTGACATTGTTGTTTGTTATTGCTATTCTCCTTAATGTATTCTTACCAACTTTTTAAATTGTTTACTGTTACATTTAACTATTGTATTGTTGTTATTTGTTTGTCACTTTGGACAAAAGTGTTTGCTAACCATAACCATAATCTCATAACCATATAGATAGATATAATTGGCTGCCTAATTAGCTAAATGATCACTAATGGCCTCATGATGAGGAGATCTTTTTTTGTTGTTGTTATTTTCATTTATTAAGTTTCTGCCATCAGGACATCATTGTACTGTAACATTGTCTCTCTGCCTTGTTTTATCTGTGACCTTTTTGGGTGAACCCAGATTAAATTTAGCTTAGTTAATTATGCTACGTCTGTAAACAGGGAGCTGCCCTGACTGTTAGAGCAGTAAAAACGCAGTTTTCACTTACTTGATAAAAAAGAGCAAGAGAGAGGTCACTCTGCTGATTTAAAGCGAAAACACATTTGGTCTGTAAGCGCATTCGAAAGAAAGGACAGGAGTATGATAATACCATTAATTTTCACAGGCTGCTCTGTTTTCACAAATGATAAAAAATACTTGTGTATGAAAGCCTCTGCAGTTTCTACCGCTGTTGCTGGGCTGCTTGGTAGCTGTACGCACTGATCTTCCCTGTCAACCCTTATGAAAGCTCCCAGTGATGAAGCTTTCCTTTCGTTGCTATTGATTTAGGTCTGGCCGCAGTCCTAAACAGATCGTATTGCATCCCATTGCCTCACTAAAGGTCTTCGCCAGCAGACTTGGGCCCAGAGTATTGCACACTCAAGAGGTCATTTACGGTGACCAAATCTGGATGGTCAGGGTTTTTTTCCCTCTTTTTCCCCCTCACAGGGCACACCGTCGTCCTGTGTATTAGCATAAATATCTGAGTAAAGTCACACTGCGACACTTTCTGAGCCGCGTATGCAAATGTCAGTGTGTTAGGTCTGTTAAATCACTCCCTTGGAGCGCTGGGAAGACATGCCAAGTGTGATTTGTCTCTGTAATGGTATAAACCCCTCGCAGAGAAACCAGAGTGTACTGTACAAATAAGTAAAGGTGATTGTCAAAAATCAGGCCCTGCATGAACCACCAAAACCACCAACCACCCATTTTTAACCATATATTCTTGACATTTGTATGTATATAATATTTACAGACTGAGGATGATGTAAAGGATGATCATCTGTTGTGTCTCCTCACCCTTGGCATAAAACAGCCCTTTTGCTTTTCTCTTTCATGAGAAACAACGCTGACATTTTGCCTCTATATTCTAGAAACAGCATCCCCCCCCCCCCCCCCCCCCTCCCACACACACACACACACACACACACACACACATACACTGCAGCCTTTTCAGCAATCCCAACCCCTCCCCCCCCCCTCCCACACACACACACACACACACACACACACACACACACACACACACACACACACACTGCAGCCTTTTCAGCAATCCCAACCCCTCCCCCCCCCCCCCCCACTGTTTCTTGCGTTTTTGATGTGGTGCCTCCTCCGGTGCTTTCTTCACTGCCTTGGGCTCTTTAATCAGCGAGACGCCCGGCGAATCCATTAAGGCAGAGGTCGGCCCGGCGTGAGCAGTGCAGAGGCACTGGGCCCAATCGATACGGGAATCAATCTGGCCGGACTAATATCCCACTTTTTCCAGCAAACATTTGCTTTACCTCCTATACGCACTCGGGCTGTTACCTCTGAGCAGTGCCCCACCCCCTCCTATTAGAGTCTGAAGGGGGCCTTATTGATAACATAATAGAAACCACCACCAGCATGCGCTATCGATGTCCCTCCACCTTAGACCACCTCCCTACCTTACCCTACCCCACCCTACACTCCATCCAGCCCTCTTGTGTCCAGACGGGCCAATGGCCGAAACCCGATTGTGTAATTTAGCATGGTGCCCTGGGGGCACTGTGACAGCAGCAGAGACACCGACGAAGTGGACAGAATACCCAGTGGAATCGACGGAAGACGGGGAGGGGGAGAGGGAGCGAGGGAGGGGGGAAGCCAGACAGAAGCCGGGGCGTGGTGGTGGTGGGGCGTGGGGTGTTTCTGTGCTCCTGTGTAATTATCCAAACTCCATTAACAGATCCCTACCTTCAGCAAGAAAAATAAATAAATAAACAAATAAAAAATAAATAAATGTAATAAAGAATCCAGCTCATTAAAAAAAAAAACAAGAATAGAGTGCTCCACCTCAGACTAACCCCCACCACCACCACCACCCATCTCTGATCCTTCATGCGAACCACAGACTCGGGAGGGCCTAATTCATTTACTCGCTCCCTCTAGATCCCCTCCTTCCCTCTAATTGCCTTGCTAATGAACATGTTATAGCTGCAAATTGGGATGGGAATAACATTACATGGCTGGCTATATAGTACCACTCCCCCCCCATGGCAGCTAGAGCAGGCCTTATCAAGCAGATGACATTCAGAGAAATCCACACAGTCAGCAGTGTGGCTGTCACACATGTGCACACACACACACACACACACACACACACACACACACACACACACACACACCAGGCAGCGGAATGGCTTAACCTCTACTCAATGCTAGAACTCGTATCTCCTCAGGGGAGAGGAGGGTTGATGAGAAGACCACAGTGCTCTGGGCTAACACTCTCCTCCACCTCTACCATAAAGAATCAATAGCACAGCCAAGCCAATATACATAGAAAGCCAATATACATAGAAAGAAATGGTATTTGGTCATTTACATGGATGTTATCATATGTCTCTTTTGTGTGGGTTAAAAGCACCAGCTCATTTCAAATACAGTGAAGAGCAGGAGGGAAAAGGTCAGGCAGTCGAACTGCTCTCATTCACCATTGCTGGTGGTCACAGAGACATCATATACTTGATATCATTTTCTTGAATTTCCCCTGGGGATCAATAAAGTATCTATCTATCTATCTATATATGCACACAAACTGTGCATCTATCCGAATCCTATGATATGCACTCTGAGCATAAAAACATCTTGGGGTCATGGATAGCGCAGAGGAGGTGAGTAGGGTTATCAACTGCAGACAAGCCTCTTAGAACAGAAAGAAAGTACTTAGAACAGAAAGACATAATACTCTAAAAGCATGCATGGACGCTGTTATGATGGGTTCAATGGGAGTGACAAGGCCTCTGGGTTTGGATGTACGTATACAGTAATGCACTCCACTGTTGAACGTCACAGACAGTCATTATTGCAAACAAGCCATGGAAACATGTCAGAGCCAAGTTACGGTATAGGGCATTAAGGCTGACCAATTACCAGAGCTGTTAGTCAGTACTCTGGAGATGTGGTCATGCGGGAAGCATACACAGGAGTCATCACAGTGTCATGCAGGTCACGAACCCTTAATATGGAAATATATTGGAACATGAGAGAGATTGTTTGGGTTATTATGTGTTTGGTTATGTGTGCTTTTCCAGGACGAACCCACTCATTGTGCTTCTGATTGTATCTATTGAAAGACCGCACTGCACTGCACTTCCACCCCCTACCCCGCACACCCCCCTCCCCCCCCCCCACCACCACTATTCCCCTCTGCCCTCCCCTCTCCTGAATGAGAGTGTGTTTAACCCTCACCTGGCCTGTGTTACCTCCAGACAGAGACTAATGCTCTCTGGTCCTCAGGCATCGCTTACCCGTCATCCGTCATCATCCTGATAGACTCCATTTGCACTGACTGACATAGCGTGAGCCACCGACTCTACAGCACTGTACAGATCTGACAGACCTGAGCTCTATGATGGACCTCAACACTGCCAGCTCAACATTAAACACATACAGTACATTCAGGTTTAGTAGCGTTTGATTATATTCATGCATGAAATGGCTAAAATCTCATCAACCTGTCAAACGATTAACCTATCAACCTTGCATACCCTGACCTCACATCCAGGTCCAATATTACTCAATGTCAATAATGTGTCGACAAAATGGCTTGTTAATTTCGTAAGATGTCTATTAGCATAACATTATACCTCAGTTTTTATGTAGAAACCCGATGTCTGGACCAAGGCTTATTATTATGGTTTCTCCAATAACAATGTTAGTAACAGTAGAAATACAATGCATATCTGAAGACTCATACATAGGCTATACATTTTAGATCATGTGATTTTCATAGCTACTTTTACAGTCGACGTTATCACTCTAATTCCAGATGTTGTTACAACAGTAGGTTCTGAGAGTGGATTGGATAGGAAGCTACGAGGACCAATTTAGAAGGGGCACATGTTCATCCGAGGCTGGACAATACAGCTGAAAGATTGTTATGGGTGTGTGAGTATCTGCAGCTCATACCATATAAATCTGTTCAGTTTGCTCCACCTAGATGCACTGAATGCTATTATTGTATTCAATAAGGTAACAGCTTCATTTACCACTGTAGTGCAGTCTCAGGATGGGGGAGTGGATGGATTAAATTGCATTAGCAGCATAATTCTTTCCTGGACACTAGATCATGACATTAAGTCTCTGCCCATCTGCACTAATGCATTAGAAGACTTCGACACACCATACATTTCACAAAAACAGATATGTTTTTGCCCACATGCCCACACAGGTAAACACACAGGAACACACACACACACATACACACACACACACACACACACACACACACACACACACACACACACACACAAACACACACACACACAAAGACAAATGTAAACATGCACTCACTGAAGAACAATGCTATTGAGCCAAGTTAAGCATTCACTCTTGTCACAAATGCACACAGAGAGAGAGAGAGAGAGAGAGAGAGAGAGAGAGAGAGAGAAAGAGGGAAGAGTAAAGGACACCTTAAGACATAGGCCCTACAGAAAACTCTTTTTGTCTTTTTGTTTTCACATTAATGTTGCAAAATCAAATCAAAGCTTTTCCTGTTTGCAACAAATGAAAAGAACTGCTTCAGGCTTTTGTGCGTTATCAAGGTAAACTGTCTGTTTTGACAGAATACAGCTTTGTGAAATAAAGCCAGATTCATATATCAAAAGTGGAAAAAAGAAAAGTCTCCCAAAGAGGGAAGGCCTTTCACATCGACAAAGTCAGTAAACAAATCCATTCCAGAAAATAGTTTGGAGCCCAACTGATTTGACTGTGCCTAACTGGCAGAGAATCAGAGCGGAGTGCAGAGGAGCTGCTTGCTCTCCCCACGAGGCAGGCATGCAGGGGGAGTTTTAACCACATCCTCTCC
>NC_055967.1:31547287-31604787 GCF_018492685.1 Alosa sapidissima
CAAACGATTTATAACAATTTAGCCCTTGTATAAAACCAACCAACACACCAACATGTTATTGTCCAAAACAATGCTCGTGCTCTACGCTTGAGTACATAAAACAAACAATTTACAGGGTACAGTTGGAGACGCTGTGTTTCTCTTGATGTTAAAAAGGCTCCACAAGGTTTTATTTATAGGAACAGCATGGCACTGCAAGCTACACAGATATACATACACACACACACACACACACACACAACACACACACACACACACACACACAGTCCCTTGCACATACATTTCTAGCAGGAAAGCCCTACTGTGAAGAGGCAAAAATAGTGCTAAAAATGTCATGATCATCGTAGCGAGCTCAAAGGAGAGTTGCTGTGTACTGACAGGCCTGTAAGTAGATCAAACGAGAGCTGCTTGACTCAGGAGCAGGCCTCTGTGCCGTCCGGCCGTTGATTTGCTCACTCTCCAATGGCCAGTCCGGGCCAACTAAATCAGAGTTAGGCTATTGATTTGGGCATTTCCGCCCAGGCTTTGCGCAGGGGAAATTGGGGGGGTCAGCAGGAGGTGGGGTGTGGGGGGGCCCGTCCCCCTTTTTTCCAGGGCACTCGGCCACCGACAGTTTAACGCAGCGGCTTTAATGCCATCTGTCTCCCTCCTTCGTGGGCCCATGTGCTGCTTTGTTAGGGCCCTTCTGTGCAGATCAATCGCGCTCCATGATGTGCATCAGGGGGACAATTCACAGCGCGCTCATATGCCCACGGATGGGGGAGTAGTGGTGTGTGTGTGTGTGTGTGTGTGTGGGGGGGGGGGGGGTGGATCTGTTCTGAGGACAGCCACCGGGATGCTTGATGGTGCAGTGAACTGTCCGACTCTGATACCAGCCCAGTCGTCTTGTTCTTGTTTTGCAGAGTTATATGAGCACAGCAAGCTGGGATTCAGTGGTTGCAGGAGGTCTTTAGCTGGGGACTTCTGTTTGCACTAGTCTCATGCACTCACGGTCTACCAGGAGCACGTGTGTGTGTGTGTGTGTGTGTGTGTGTGTGTGTGTGTGTGTGTCTGTGTGTGTGTGTGCGTGTACTGTACAGTACGTGTGTGTGCGTGTGTTTAGAAAGAGAATGATTGACCTCTCAGACAGGAGATGAAAATTGTGGAAAGAGAGAAGGAAAAAAACAGAAGAGAAGAGAAGAGAAGAGAAGAAATTCCATTCCATTCCAAATTCCATTCCCCGCACACCACCCATGGCATGCCCAGGAGTGAGGAGGAAGCCATCTTCTCTAGGAAGCAAAGTCAGATAAAGAACATCAGCATCTCACAGTGTTTGCATTTGCAAAGAGAGGTCAAGAGCAAGACAGAGAGATGGCGCTGTTCAAATACTAGCTTTACACAGCCGCCACTCACTAGGCCTGTACCACGGCCATCAGAGACACGTCCACTTAAAGTCATCTTTATGGAGAAAGATGCATCGTCCTCGGCTGACAGCCTTCCCGAGTGTGTGTGTGTATGTGGGGGGGGGGGGGGCTAGCGGGGAAAGTGATTGCTTACACACACAGCAAACATTAATCACAATAGACCTGCATCCTTACTGGTGGAGGTGATGGAATTAGGTGTGTGTGTGTGTGTGTGTGTGTGTGTGTGTGTCGGGGGGGGGGGGGGGTACTATTGGTGCCTTTATTATGGCTATCGTTTAGTGCTCTAGCAATTCTGTATGCAGTCATACCATGACTCCATTCTGAGTAAGAGAGAGAGAGAGAGAGACTACTACTCACCAGTGAAGGTAGTTAGCTGTATATAATAAACATCTGCATATTTATTTGTGTACTGGTGGCCAGGATCTTGGTAGGGCAAATGTGAGGTAGAAGGAAGCCACAGTGGCACAATACTGATACCAACTAGAAAAGCATTTCCTGAAGGAAATACAGTGCATGAAAATGCAAAAAATATTATGTAAAATATCATACAGAGTAAAAACAAACTATATTGGTTGCTAGGTAGATGAGGTTTAATATAGTTGGAATGACTGAACTAGGTAGATGAGGTTTAATATAGTTGGAATGACTGAACAGTCAAATAGGTGGATAGTTTAAATGGTTAAATTATTTGCTAGGTAGATGAGGTTTAATATAGTTGGAATGACTGAACAGTTAAATAGGTGGATAGTTTAAATTGTTAAATTATTTGCTAGGTATGAGGTTTAATATAGTTGGAATGACTGATCAGTTAAATAGGTGGATAGTTTAAATGGTTAAATTATTTGCTAGGTAGATGAGGTTTAATATAGTTGGAATGACTGAACAGTTAAATAGGTGGATAGTTTAAATGGTTAAATTATTTGCTAGGTAGATGAGGTTTAATATAGGTGGATAGTTTAAATGGTAAAATGATTTGCTAGGTAGATGAGGTTTAATATAGTTGGAATGACTGAACAGTTGAAACAGTTGAACAGGATGTGTAGTCTTATATTAAGAGAATGAGACTGTATGCTTAAAGCCTGAGAAACTGACAGTTGATGCAGGTGGCCTGGCACCTCACCTGGCACAAGATTCTAATTGCTGTGATGTCATAAAGGCCTAATAGTTTTTAATTATTAGTTTAATCAATCAATCAATCAGTTGAACTGGCTCTTTGATGGGGCCTAGATGAGCAGCTGGAAGTTGATACACGTGCAAATCAAGTTAATTAGCCCACTGTGATGTCATCAGCCCAATGTTAAGTCTATCGGGACATTTTGAGTCGTTTTTAATAAATAGTTTAAAAAGTATAAAAGTTACAAAGATGAAAAATACAAAGCCCAGATGTCCTAAGTAAGACCTACGTAACATAGTTTGAATGAAGTTTCTACGTTAAACGGTTGAAGCTGCATTAATTGCGTTAGAAGAAGAACTAGAAAACGCAATTCCAGGGAATTACCAGTGCATGAAAATGCAAAACATATGGTGTGAAATATATTGTTAAAACAGATGATGTGCTAATTGGCAACCAACATGATGAGGTTTAATATAGTTGGAATGACTGAACTAGGTAGATGAGGTTTAATATAGTTGGAATGACTGAACAGTTAAATAGGTGGATAGTTTAAAAGGTAAATTATTTGCTAGGTAGATGAGGTTTAATATACATGTAGTTGGAATGACTGAACAGTTAAATAGGTGGATAGTTTAAATGGTTAAATTATTTGCTAGGTAGATGAGGTTTAATATAGTTGGAATGACTGAACAGTTAAATAGGTGGATAGTTTAAAAGGTTAAATTATTTGCTAGGTAGATGAGGTTTAATATAGTTGGAATGACTGAACAGTTATATAGGTGGATAGTTTAAATGGTTAAATTATTTGCGAGGTAGATGAGGTTTAATATAGTTGGAATGACAAACAGTTGTGGGCAGAAGAAACAGTTGAACAGGATATATAGTCTTAACAGAGCCAGTTTGTATGCTTAAAGCCTGAGACAGAGTACAGTTTAAAAGTTAAATGTAGATAGTGTATTGGATGTTGATAGACAGAAAGTTGAATGGATGTAGATAGGCAGATTGTTTAATGGATGTTGATGGATAGTTTAATGGGTGGATGAGTGAATGGTTTGAAGAGGATGAATGGATAGAAAGTTGGATGGAATGTGCCTTATATTCTTGTAGAATGGAGAGACACAGAGAGAGTTGGCCTAGTTCAACAGAAAGCAGTTGATACAGGTGCAATCAGTTTAACTGGCTGGTTGCAGCTGGAAGTTGATACAGGTGCAAATCAAGTTAATTAGCCCATTGTGATGTCATCAGCCTAATGTTAAGTCTATGGGGAAATTTGGGGAGTAGTTTTTAAATTAATAGTTTAAAAAGTATAAAAGTTACAAAGATGAAAAATACAAAGCCCAGATGTCATAAGTAAGACCTACGGAACATAGTTTGAATGAAGTTTCTACGTTAAATGGTTGAAGCTGCATTAACTGTGTTAGAAGAAGAAGAAGAAGAAGAAGCCTAGGAAGAACAGTACAGTGCATTTTCATGCACTGTAATAAGAAGAAGAAGCAGCCTAGGAAGAACAGTACAGTGCATTTTCATGCACTGTAATTAAGATTCTGATTATTTCTGTGCAGATCACTGGCGGCCCGATGTTTATTTTGAGATGGAACATACAGTAAAAGTTTCAAACACCGTTCCATATTAATGTTCATTTGAATGTTAATAACAACCATAGTAAACAATGGTTGAGCTAACTGGTCACCGTTATCATTGTCAGGACCGTGCTCAGCGGAGGAAACTCCACTCTCTTTTGCCTCTGCCTCGTCCATTAATTCTGTACACCTCAAAGGCCATTATACCTTACAGACATTAGACCAGGGCAGCACTTACAGAATGGGATACTTAACTGGACATAGAAGACAATAGGTCTAAAGGGAGGCATAATGTCTTTGCTCATTGCCTATTGGAGAAATGTGTGTGTGTGTGTGTGTGTGTGACCAGCCAAAACGACACCGCCATGGCCCAGCACAGGGACGGCAACAGTGAGTATTCCAGTAAAGCTGCAGGTACAGTATATTCGAATATACTGTACCTGCAGCTTTACTGGTATATTCGATATCTCAAGTTCAAAGCCCTTATTTGTGATACTTCTATCACTGGGGGACAATCTGCAGACCGAGTGCCTCTTCAAGATGGCGTGCTAAACAAGCCCTAAAATATGCAGCTCCACAGACAATGATGAATCACACCCAATGTCTTATCGATCCCACCTCTCTATATGAGCTGCGATAGGCTGCAAGTACATGTTTATTGAATATAGATAATATATGAATTTGCTTTAATGAGTATGTGCTTCTCATTACAGAACCGATTGATTGCCATGGCGAATAATTGCAGAGGGAAAAAATGCACATAGTAATGAATGGGTTGGATGGGCTGAAGAAGAGACTCAACAGGAGGGGGTTGAGGGGGCACAGACCTTAGAACAAAGGCCTGGCTCTAATCTCTCTCTCTCTCTCTCACCCTTTCTCCTTCTCACATAATTGACTTTCAAGGCAGAAGTGATCTTTAATTAATGTCAGTCCCTAATGCTCATCCATATTTTCAAACCTTGATGAGTGCGATCAATAGCCCTGCCCCTGGCTATACGCAGGCAGGCTAGTCTCATCCCTAGCCCACTGGAACAAATCAGAGCAACCAAGGCTAGCAGCCAATAAGCCTGAGAAGGAGGACTAACCACCCAGGATGCAGTCAGTAAGCCCAATAAGGCACTAACACCAGTTAAGATTTTGTGTAGAAGGGCAGCAGGAATATTCAGATGCAGACACAGACACAGATATAGCTGGCTGGCCTCTTCACCAGACAGACAAAGTGTGCAGAGTGCTCTGATACACAACATGGCTGCCATTACCTCAGCAAAGATACAGTATGTGGCACAATTGCAGTGCTGAGATGGGTTTTCCTGCCGTAAGATGCTTTGACTGTGCAAATAAATAGTTGTTCAGGTTGACCATCCATTTTTGTTTATTTTCATTCAGGGTGTTGCAACCACCTCACGTGGTGTAGCGAAAGTAAGTGTGTACATTCACTTCCTGTTTTTTCAACTACAACAACAGGGAACAACCAGTAATAGCAGAGATCATTGGGATGATTACCAGACAGAGACCAAACCCATTCCTGGGGACACTGTGTTCCTTTGGATAAAAAAAAAACACTGCTAAATGATTGAGTGTTAGTCCTGAACACTGAACACACACACACACACACACACACACATAAATGATAATGGAAAGGCAAAAAAAATAATTATTTGGAGGTAGAGGAATAAATCCTTAGGCCTGATCTGTCTTGCAGTAAAAATCTTGATTGATATAAATGCATTGTTTATGACGTGATCTTTCTGCTTTGACTTAATCATTGGGGCTGATTATACTCCAGGTCTCCAGTTGGTGCCGTATAATAAGGTGATTTATTAGACGTCTAGCTGGCCAACTGACTATTGCTGGTGAATGTGCACAAAGGCGAGACTATCATATGTCCCCTGTCGTAAAAATTAATTGTGGAATATCCCCTTAATCAAACATCTCTCTTTCTCTCTCTCCCTCTTTCGATCCCTCTTTTTCGATCCCTCTTTTTCATTCTCTCTCTTCACCTTTCTCTCTCTCTCGCTCGCTCTCTCTGTTTCCTTCCATCTCTAACTCACTCCGTGCACCTGTCCCTGGGAGTCATTTCTGTGCCCAGTGATCTGAGAATCATCTGTTCCATGTGGACCATTTTACAGCAGGCCAGCCGGCCGGGATCACGCTGGACATTTTATTATTACGCATACCACATGGGGGGGGGGGGGGGGGGGGGTGACTGTCCCTCGATCAGCTGCCCCAACACACACACACACACACACACTCAAAGATACATACAGTGTACACACAAATACACACCTTTACAAACACATATAAACACACACACACACACACACACATAGACACACACACTCACACCATCTCATGGGCACATCATGACCGCAGCCCCAACACAGTAGGAGTAGAGAGAGAGCGATGTGGTGATAACTGTATTTCTATCAAAGGTCAGCGAAAACGGCGACGGTCATTACACACACTCAGTAGCTCTTATCATGCCACGTCCGCCAGTCCAATCTGGTGGTCATTTTACTTCATTAGAGGGCTGTGACAGAAAGGTATTTGTTTTGCCTGGGTAGACTATACGTCACGAGAGAGGGAAAAAAACAGGGGGGGAGGGAAACAATTCTCTGCTGTCCTTTTCAGTTACCCTTTTCCTCTGCCACACATGAAAGGACACACTCAACTCCAATCCTGGCCACAACAAACATGTTTAATGCACAGTGAAGTACACTGTTAGGCCCTGTCTTAAAGGATTACCTTTGGTGGACACAAAAATGGCTGTTTGGAAATGTCAGCCATCCTCAGTATTCCACAGCATTCCGGAACACAGCAGTGGCATTCAGTGTTCAACCGCATTCCGGGAACACGTGAGCAGTTCCGCTCGGCATTCTGCGCTGCATTCTGGAACAAACAGAAGCAGCAGCAGCAGCCGCTGTAGGTGGCGACAGCAGGATGAAGGAGTTGAGCCACCCTGGATGAGCAGAAGAGCTGTGCTTCCTCTCCTGAGTGTTCGGCCTGGGAAATGAATAATGCTCAGAGAAATTAGGCACGGCCTCAGACAAAAGACACCCACTGCATGCTCATCAATTGAACATCAATACCAGCCGGGCTCCCAACTTGGTGTCAAAAGCGCAGCAGGCTCAGCAGAGTTTCAGCGCTTTGTTGGAACGCACAGGGTAATTGATAAAGCACCACAGAGGGCCAAAAGAAATGTCACATTCTCACAAAATGTTTAATGTATTATTTTGTTGGCCCCAGTTTGTGGCAAGTGCAGTCATTACACTATACTTACATAAGTGATAAAAACCTACTACGGACTTGTAATGTAGATATTATTACATGTTAATAACCTTGAGCCAAAAATAATCTCTCCCAATTCTGTGTCTGTATGTCTGTGGCACACATATCTTGCTGACTGTTTGTTGTGTTAGGCTTAGGCTTATGTCATTCTGATCTGTAGAAATGTCACATGCAGCCATGCCTAAATTTATTACACATGTATTAGAGGCCACATTAATTATAGGCTAATATTATAATATTCAGTATTCATTATTGAATGCTTATAAAGCTGGAATGATGTTTCCCTATCATCCCATTTTTAAAGCAGGCATAGGCTACCTGTGGGCATGTAATTGGGCTACGGGTTTTCTTCAGGAATGGCATGTTTGAACGGGCACTGCACTAGTCTATCTATAAAGCAAGAAGCGTCTGTGCGTGTGTCTGTCTGTGTGTCTGTGGCACGCATATCTCGCTGATCGTTTGTCAGACTAATTACTTGGCAGGTGTCTTGCTATGGGCATGAGGAAGTGCAGTGCCAAATTTGACGTTGTTTGAATAAGAAATGCAAAAGCTATCGTTAAATACAGTATATCAGTAAAAGAAGCACACCTTGGCTCTCACCGCTATAGCCACTCCCCCTCCCACACAGCACTGTACTGTAAGCTACCAGTGAAGATAGAAGCAAGGCTTTAGCAGAACTGGATCAATATAGGTTACACGGGTAAAAAGTTAAGCGAGTGCAACATGTGTTAACATGTCTGACCTCAACAGTAAAGACCCCATGTATGCGGTTTGCTTGCATGAAATGACTCCGCGGATTTTGCAACAACACACCAACACACATAGGTATGACGTATAAATATAAATACATAAATGACGTAAAAATGATGTGCAATAAACGGACACTTCGAATAGCCCAGGCTGTCTTTAGACTTTGAATGAGCAAATGACAATTCCAACTGCAAGGTCCTAAATTGAAACGAGTGATAATGGTCCCGAATTAAAGAACATCTCAGAATGTCACACATGCAAAGCATAACCAGCGACAATAGCAATGAGTGGCAGACAGAGTGTGATGTCACTTATAGGCCACCAGAGACACCAGTTTTTGAGTCACACCGTTGCAAATTTCATATGATGATGCATCATTTCACAAAATGGTTTGTTTTCTCTATCATCAAGTTATTCAATAGGCTAAGCATATATCCTTGACTCAAAACAGCTGTTAGGATTATGTCATTTTGATTTGTAAAAAATGCCACATGCAGCCATGCTTAAATTGCTCACTTCACATTTATTATATTATCTGTATTCATTATTCAATGCTTACCTGGAATTATGTTTTTCCCTATCATCCTATTCTTAAAGCAGGCCTACCTGCAGGCATGTAATTGGGCCACAGGAATAGCATGTTTGAAGGGGCACTGCACTAGTATGTATTAATTTAGCTGACACTTTTGTCCAAAGTTACTTGCAATTAGGCATAACATAACTTTAGGTTAAGGTGACACTTTATGGTAAGGGTACATGAATTATCATGAATTCATGCATGAATTAACCGCCAGAAACAGATCTATGTGAAAAACCGCCAGAATTCTCATTTTAAGGCAATTTGTACTGGGCCCCACATTATCCCTATTAAGATTATTTTCCTCAGTAAATGATACTCAGCACACCAACTATCTTTAGCCATTGGAGAACATATCATTTAACAGTGGTCTATTTGATTGATTGACCCCTTAATAGTAATCTTGATGATCACTGAGGTTTGGCTCAGTTCTTTCCTCATAGCTAATATATTGTAACTGTAGCTTTCCCACTGAGGGACTACATAGGAAATGCACAGGTTGATTCAAGGGCGTAGGTTTGGTCTGAGCTTTGGTGGGGACACTCACTAACCCCCCCCCCCCCTCCCGAAAAAAAAGCCACTCAACTCTTTCACCAGCCACTATAGATACAGTATAAAATGATTAAAATGTGCTAAACATAACCAATGTTGGGCAGAATTCAAAATTGGCCTGTCCTCCATGCACAGTAGCAAGACAACTAAAGGTAAACAGAACAGCATTTATATGCCATAGTGTCATAAGGTCATATAGGTTTAGTCAGAATTTTTTTTTTTTTCTTTTTTTTTTCAAATGATTCCCGGGACACTGAAAGACCGGGGTACACGGAACTTGGTGGGCATGTAACCCCACATGGATAGCATGGAACCATCGTTTTTCGTTTTGATCTGTAGCCCCCCCGCTGGACTGGACCCCCCGAAAGGAGGGTAGGGCAGGCACAGTTTTCTGTGAATATCTCGAAAACCGTAGGGTTTAGGAGGACCATTTTTTTTTTGTATGTTGATCTCAAGGGGCAATGTCAACCCATTCCATAACCACTCATTTCATGTATAGCACCACCTAGTTAAACACAAAAAAGTAAAAATGAGGTGTTGTAATTGAAGGTATCTATGACCTAACATAGTCAAAACTGCACAAAATTATAAGTGTAGGATCATTATGACACCCTCTGTATGCACACCAAGTTTTGTGGAATTCCGTTCATGGGGGGCCACACAATAAATTAATTTATGTTACTATACACCAACTGGCCTGTAGGTGGCCGGAGATAGTTTTCTGTGAATATCTCGAGAACCGTAGGGCCTAGGAGGTCCACCTTTTTTATGTATGTTGGTCTTAAGGGGGCATGTCAACCCATTCCATTACCACTTATTTCATGTATAGTGCCACCTAGTTAAAAATTAAAAAGCAAAACATTTGGTGTTTTCATCACAATATCTCTGGCTGACAAGGTCAAAACTGCACGAAATTAAAAGTGTAGGATCATTATGACACCCTCTGAATGCATGCCACAAGTTTTGTGTACTTTTGTTCATGGGGGGCCTTACAATAAAATAATTTATGTGTACATTTAGTGACGTACACCAACAAGGATTCCCGGGACACTGAAAGACCGGGGTACACAAAACTTGGTGGGCATGTACCCCCACATGGATAGCATGGAACCGTCATTTTTTGTTTTGATCTGTAGCCCCCTGGCTGGACTGGATCCCCGAAAGGAGGGTAGGGCAGACACAGTTCTCTGTGAATATCTTGAGAACTGTAGGGCCTAGGATGACCATTTTTTTCCATATGTTTGCCTCCAGGGGTCATGTTAACCCATTTCATGTGCACACATGTGCACAAACAGATACACACACACACACACACATACATTCACAGTAATCATACGTATGACACATACTCACACACACAAGCACACACACACACACACACACACACACACACACACACACACACACACACACACACTCTGTCACACACACACACCCACACACATAACATAAACATAACACAAACAATCAAGAATTTCTCAGAATTATGAACAGGCAAGATGGAGGTGGGGTTGTATAAAATTAATTTTACATGTGAAATCTATGAACTAATCATGTTTTGGTACTTGTTGTCTAGCAGATACCAGTGAGAATTGAGTGTGGATAATGCAATTTAGTGAGACAGTTAGTATCATATAGGCCTTTCAGCGTGATTTCTTTTTGTGGAAAAAATGTGCTGGACTGGGCGGCGGTCATATTTTGTACCGCTCTGCGGTACATCTAGTTTTCTATTTGGTCTGTTATGAAATCATGCATTGACCCATTTAAGCACAGCTCAGTTTTAAGAAACTTAAATATGCATGCTTAGCATTTTGTGAAAAGAAATCATTAAGGCTATTGACAAACTCTCCGTGAGCTGCCTGTATATTCTCTGATTCTAATATTTACAGATATCTAGGCGATGTAAGCACAGCTCAGTTTTAAGAAATGCTTAAAGCCGAAAGACCATGTTGATTTTTTCTACAAATTATTTCAAAACCGGATTACTCTGGAACAGATAATTATACACGGGAATGCATTACACCTTTGTGTTCGGTAAGGTCTGCTGTTTATTCTGATATATGGTTTGTGATGACACATTGTGTTGCGTGAAGAGATGTAGGCCTACGATATTCCACCGAGACAAATGGATGTGGAGATGGCCGCAGAGAATAATTATTAAATCTCTGGAAGTTATTTTTCTCGCTATTTATCACAGCAAATAGTGGCTAGCTAGCACCGTTTAAAAGCGGAGAAAAGGCTCTTTCATGTGACATGTGTGATGAGTAGCCTACTTCTCGAGGAGTTCAACAGAGAAGAATGGGTGAATTTGGACGCATGCCTTGAAGTGAAGCCGAAGCGCTGCGCCATGCTGCGCAGGAGACTGCGGCTCACTGGTAGTTATTATAGGTAACTTCAAATCAGCACGATTTACCCTTATAGGCTACTGCACATTACAAGATCTGTACGAGATGATCCGCAGCACTGAAGTGAGAAATGATTTAAGTCTTTGTGTAGCGCATGTGAGCGCTTTTTCCCCCATTTCAACCTGAATATTGGTGGGGACATTTCAGTCGTAATTTGACATTGGTGTGGACACGTCCTTCGGTCCTCACGCAAATCTACGCCCATGGGTTGATTTGAAAAGCTTTACAGAAGAGTTTCTGTATACAGAATGTGCATAAATGTATAAATAATAATGAGCCACTATCAGATATGAAACTGATTGCAAGAGCTATTTTCCGGCACTTTCTTTCTTTTTTGGATCTGAATATGGAGCACGATGATTAAGTCTGAAGCGGAGTGAGCCCCCCCCCCCCCTCTCTCTCTGGTGAAAAGGTGATGATTTGGTTGTAGCTCTGATTTGGTGACGCTTCTGAAATTATCCTCCACAGAAAGTATGATGGGATGAGTGCGTCTGTGTGGCCAAGACCATAATTTTTGGAAGTGAAATTCTTAAGTGCGAGGTGTGGATGAAAGGCGATGATGAAAGGACGAGAGCGAGCACAGAAAGTGAGATGGTGAGAGAGAGAGAGAGAGAGAGAGAGAGAGAGAGAGAGAGAGAGAGAGCACAGAGAGGGCGAAATGAGATGGCGAGAGAGAGAGTGATGCTTAAAAACAGCACACCTGAGCTGTAGAAAGCCATGCTCAAAGTCTTCAATCACATTCTAAGTTCTAGCTGTTTACCTGACATCTGGAATGGAGGGATTATTACCCCAATCCATAAAAGTGGAGACAAATTGGACCCAAACAATTAGAGAGGTATCTGTGTGAGCAGTAGTCTGGGGAAGGCATTTAGTAGCATTTTGACAGAATTCAAACCTATATCGAACACAACACCCTGAGTAAAAATCAAATTGGCTTTCTCCCAAACCACCACACCACAGATCACATTTACACCCTTCACACCCTTAATAAACATGTAAAAGACACAAAAAAATGGACTTTAAAAAAAGCATCTGACTCTATTTGGTACACAGGATTATATTACAAACGTTTAGAAAGTGGTCAAGGTGGTAAATCATATGACGTGATCAAGTCAATGTATTCAAACAATAAATGCAGAGTGAAAATTTGCAAAAAACAAACAGAGCCCTTCCCACAGAGACGTGGAGTAAGGCAGGGCTGCAGTCTGAGTCCAACTCTGTTCAACATCTACATCAACGAACTAGCAGTGCAGTTGGAACAGTCTGCAGCCCGCTGACTAACTATTCAAGTAGAAGAGGTTAAATTTCTGATTTTTGCAGACACTTGGTGCGCCTGTCGCCCACAGAACAGGGCCTACAGCAGCACCTGGACCTGCTAGGAAAGTACCTGGGCCCCGATTTTCCAAAAGAAACCCAGATGTCAGGAACACAGACACATGTTCATCCTAGGTAGCACCGTCCTAGAGCACACAATGCAGTATACTTACCTCTTTCTGATCATTACTGCATCAGGAAGTTTCAGCATGGCAGTGAATGCACTAAAATAAAAGAAAAAGCATGTAGAGCCCTCAATGCATAAAATCCAAATTTTACAGTACAAATATACCAGTCACAATCTGGTTCAAACTATTTGACAGTATAACACAGCCTATTGCGCTATATGGAAGTGAGGTTTGGGGTCCACTCAGTATACAGAACTACACTACATGGGACAAGCATCTTACAGAAGCCCTACATGCCGAATTCTGCCGAACTGTATTGAAAGTACAAACTAAAACACCCAAAAATGCATGCAGAGCAGAATTAGGCCGTTACCCATTGGCTTTACCGATTCAAAAAGGATCCCTAAAATATTTGGAACACTGGAGAAACCAAACTACAATCCAAAGTAGGATGAAATTCTATCTAACCCTAAAAATCCCTATAAATATAAAAAACCCTATAAATTGGCAGAGTATCTTATCTTTGTCAGAGATACAAAGTAGAGGCAAATCCTGACTAAGCACAGGCTCAGTGACCACACCCTTGCAGTGGAAACTGGTAGGCATAGAAAGACCTGGAAGCCAAAAGAAGAAAGAACATGTGGATGCCAAAAGAAGAAAGAACATGTGGTCACTGCCAGACCGGGAAGGTTAAGACAGAGGAACACTCTCTTCTTTACTGTGAAAACTATGAAGAATTAAGCAAACCCTTTTTCCATACATTTAAAATCACCCAAATTTTGAAGAGCTAAACAAAAATGAAAAGCATTTTTCAGAGAGGGTCCTTCATCCTTATGCCATAACCTGAGGGACACTAGTTTAAGTAAATAGAAATGTTTTTGACATGGTCACATGCAGACATAAACAATGTATTTATTTTTTGGTCTACATGCATGGTCTATGTGTTTGTGTGTTACACATAAATGTCTATGCACTGTTTTGAATGATTAACTTGCCAATGCAAATGTTTGTGTCATGTCAATAAAGCACCTTTGAATTGAATTGAACAGAGAGAGAGAGAGAGAGAGAAGGAGAGAGAGAGCACAAAGACGGCAAAAGTGAGATGGTGTGAGAGAGAGATAGAGAAGAGGCAAGCAGAAGTGAGGCAGTGAGAGTAAGAGAAAAGAGCGAGTAGGAAAGAGAGAGAGAGAATAGTGTATCAGATTAATACTTTCCAAATAACTGCTGTGAAAAGGTTTTTTTTGTTGAAAAGGAGAGCTACTGTGAGTATAAGTATATATACTTTTTTGATCCCGTGAGGGAAATTTGGTCTCTGCATTTAACCCAATCGGTGAATTAGTGAAACACACTCAGCACACAGTGAGGTGAAGCACACACTAATCCCGGTGCAGTGAGCTGCCTGCTACAATGGCGGCGCTTGGGGAGCAGTGAGGGGTTAGGTGCCTTGCTCAAGGGCACTTCAGCCGCGGCCCACTGGTCAGGGCTTGAACCGGCAACCCTCCACTTACAAGTCCAGAGTGCTAACCAGTGGGCCACGGCTGCCCACAAAGAATAGTGTATCAGATTAATACGGGGCCTTTCCAAATGACTGCTGAGAAGTAATTCACCTCAGGCACTGCAGTGGCCACCAATAAAAACGTGACCTGACATACTGTGCACTCCCTTTCAAATCACAAAAAAGCTCTTAGAGATGAGCCAAATTAATCTAAAATTCCAGCTTTTACTGTGACTCTGTGAACCCCTGTAGCTTCATGGACATTTTTTTGTTTAGGAGTTTCAAACGTGAGGTGATCTCTGATTACATCTGATGTCATTCCCAAAAAAAAAAAAGTTTTTTTTTTTGTCGAAAAGGAGAGCTACTGTGGGATAGTAATTAGTGGAGAGAGGCCAAGGGAATGGCGGAGGACTGAGTCACCCTAATGAGAGCAGGAGCCGACCTGAAGACCTGCTTCGTATGAAATCCAGGTGTGCTCTTCATCCAACAGTGCAATTACTGCAATAACAGGACTTGGGCATCCTTCACGCAGTGTTGTACTGGCCATTTGGCATTCAGGGACAAACCTGTTGGGCCGCCGCATCCGTGGGTTGGTTTAGTGTTGAAATAAAATATAAATTAAGTTTTTACAAGCTTATTACTGTCGCTGTGGTCGGTTGTATAGCAGACAGGCCAGGGCTAGATTTCTTTGCCAATACACCCCTGCCTATACAGAATGTTCTTACATATTTTTTTCCTCAGTCGCTTTGGTACGTGTGTCGAGTCATCCATAGCATTTTTAAAGCAAAAACAATTATTTAAAAAAATTGTACAAACAGCAGCAGCCACAAAAAACTGTAAGTAGCTGAAAATGTTTTGTTTATGTCTCAAAAATAAATACATAATTACATCAGTGAATATGCCACAAAAATACAGGTCCTTTTCTTATTGTTTTTTTTTTTCACTAAGACAATCAAAATACTTAATCGTGTTTTCAGTACAAAATTATATCCTGGACGTGTATTCCTTATTTCCAGATTTGCTTTTTCACGGTGGGCGTTCTCTTTCAATCATTGTAATTTATGGGTTTAGAAACAAGGCAATTTTGCATCGTCACATAAATTCTTTGATAACTTAGTATTGTATCAATTCATGTTGATCATTATCATTTCACCTTTGTTCAGAAAATATAACTCATTGGATAAATTAGTGGTGAATAACATCTATAATACACTGGCCAGATATAGTGGTGCATAAAATAGATAGCCTGGGAATACCCATATGAATTTTCGGCAAATTTGGGATTCGCTCTGTACTGTACTGTAGATCCGTCTGGCCAAGAAGCCATTGACGCTCATTTCCAATGTCCACGGGCACACAAATACATTCGCTAGTGAGAGAACAAGGCACACCATGTTAGTTATCAATGTGAGGACTTTTAAAGGATGATCTGAAGAATCACTTTTTTTACGAATTATCATTGTGTGTGCATTACTCTGATGGTTTTGACTAGATTATATTTTAACTGCTCAAGCTTAAACTTATTCTGATGTAATTGACAATTTACTGTGTGTGTGTGTGTGTGTGTGTGTGAGAGAGAGAGAGAGAGAGAGAGAGAGAGAGATTATTTTCAGGCTGCAATTAATGAAGCCCTGGGCTAAATCTTTCAGTATTATCCTTCCGCATCCAGAGCAATTCCACAAGTGATGAATGGCTTCTTCCGGTTTTGGAGGCTGTCAGCCAATTATTTGATGTGTGACAACAGTTTCATCTCAGGTTCACCGAGGCTCTGTCCACTGGGAAAAGTGACAGACAAATAATTTGTTTTGAAGCAGGTTCCACGGATAGCCCTTGGAGCTTATGAGGCACACATTGGGAGTCTTCAGCCTTGTGCAGAGTGAAATAGAAAGGAGAAGAAATAGCAGGAAAACGAGCACAAAAAAGATATAACTACTTTATCCGGTTGGAGATAGCAGATTTGTCCCAGCTTGTTTGACGTGTGTACACTCTAAGTGCATTAGCCTCTTTGTCAGGTGACATATGCCACAGAGGTACAAGGCACCGACTGCGAGACTGAATCTGTGCGGCGATGTTATAAATAGTTCCTGTGGTCATGACAATAGCGTGCGACTGCTAAATCACCCTCCTCCCTAATTTGCACTTCTTTTATGAAAGAGGACAAGGGGCCAGAAATAGAGAGACGACAAAAGCACTGCACAGCAATTTGTCAGGTCTTGTCAAGAAAACACAGGGAAACACAAAGTGTAATAGACTGTTGCAGGAGAAAGGAGGGGATCAGAAGCATCAGAAGCACACGCAGCAGCTCAGCTGGAGCAGAACAACAACAAAAACAACAAAACAACAACAAAAAACAAAGAAAGAATATGACTGAAGAGTTTGTTGGAGGTTGCTGGTATGCTTTGTGGTGCTGAGCTTTCTCACTTTCTGAGATTTTTCATGCGCTGGTTTCTGACTGGTGCTGCGATTGACCGGTTTCTCACTTTTATGGCTTTCCACAAGGTCAGGGGTCGATGAGACTCTGCCGAGGACGTACATCTATCTTTAAACACCTCCTGCATCTGAGAGACAGGAAAAGCATAGTGTAAGTCCACAGTTCTACCTTAAAGCACATTTGAATGACTACAATAGGAGGCTATGAGGGATTAAAAAAGAGCTTCTGTTTAACCGAATTTTGAAACCGCTATGTTTAATCACTGTTTGATAATCATCAGAGAATGATTAAAACAAGAAGGCCTCCTCTGCCCACCAGCCAACAGAGTGAGTTAGGTGCATGGTTTCTGAAGACCTCAGCAGGCTTGGGGGGAGCTCATCCGGCTAAGATGACTGACATTAAGATCACATTGAGAGGCATAATGTAATTTACGCGCCTCATCAGCTAATGGAGTACAAATCCATTTTGGCCCAAACAGGAAGGGGCACATACATTAACCTGATGGCGCAGCGGAGACCAAGCAGTGTGTGTGTGTGTGCGTGTGTGTGTGTGTGTGGGGGGGGGGGGGTAGTGATGGTAGGGAATGACATCAGATGTAATCAGAGATCACCTCACGTTTGAAACTCCTAAACAAAAAAATGTCCATGAAGCTACAGGGGTTCACAGAGTCACAGTAAAAGCTGGAATTTTAGATTAATTTGGCTCATCTCTAAGAGCTTTTTTGTGATTTGAAAGGGAGTGCACAGTATGTCAGGTCACGTTTTTATTGGTGGCCACTGCAGTGCCTGAGGTGAACTACTTCTCAGGCAGGGAGGATGAACTCTTCCCCTTCCTCTCTGTGCTGTGCTCACAGATGAGTTTTGTTTCAAGAGTTTGGAACACATAAGCAAGCCCTTGGTGCCTAGTTTTGTCTCATTCATTTCTCTTTACTCCAGTCTCTCTCTCTCTCTCTCCCCCTCTCTCTCTCTAACTCACATTATTCTTTCACATTGGTCCTTCCTTTCTCCCCCTCTCCCTTTCTTTCTCTTTCTTTTTCACACAAGGTGACTTCCAGGGTAATTCGAGGATATAATGCACTGTGCTTTCCACACAACTGCTGAGGTCAAAAAGAGGCCAGTTGTTTTTTTTCCCCTCCTCCGTCTCCCTCTCTCTCTTCCTCCTTTGCTACTCTGAAGCAGACAGGAGCTTTTGCCATGTTGAGATTCAGACACCGTCTGCGGCCAGCGCTCTGTCCACCATCGCACCATTCCCATCTGCCCCCTGGCCACCAGATCACGGCTTCTCCGTTTTATTAGTTCGCGTAGGAGAATGGGCTGAGGAACCAGCAGGTGGATAAACCCGCAAATTACAGCGGCGGAGGGGCAGAGGAGTCTATCATGGGGCTGCATGCTAACACATTCTGTGCTTTTTTTCTCTTCTGTTCTACTCAGGCCCAAAGGACAAAAAAATAATTCCAAGGAAAGACGTTTTTTTCCCCTCTCCCTGCAGCTTTTCTGTGGGATTGTTTACTGGCTCCATTAAATTCTTAATTTTGCCTGTTCCTCATTAGGTTTTTTAAAGGGGAGTTTCACTGTGTGTGAGCCGTGGCAGAGTTTGAGCAATAAACCCAAAAATAAGTGAAGTTAAACAAATGGTAAATAATCTTATCACTTCCAACAGGCGTGAAGATGCCCCCTAAAACTCCCTGACATTGGCTAAGCGGCTTATACATTTTTGTAATTAAAATTGAGTTTTTGGGTGGCAGGGTCGTTATCACCTCCGACCCCCGCCTCCAGGTGCCTTTGATGCCCCACGTCACTGTCAGACTGATCTGAGGAGGTGGAAGTGCTGAAATTTCTGTTAATATATTTTTCTTGCTGTTCGTTAATTTCTTTCTCTCGAGGAAGACTGTCATTTGTGCTGTTTATGCCGCTATCACTTCCATCTGCCCTTGTTTTCATCGTAAAATGAAACTGTTAACAAATCTGTGGTTTTCTCCAGAGATGTTTTGGAAACTGTCTGATTCAAACTTCAAAGAGAAGTCAGTGAGGTTAACATTTTTATAACAACAAAAATGGATATGTACACCTAACTGTATGCCTACTGAAGCACTGTATTGCAATTTAACTGAACCACTTGTTTCCAGCAAAAGCCAGCCTGCTAGTTTCTGTCTATTCTCTCAATTAACTGAGAACAATAATGCTGTTCATACAAGCAAAGGTAAAATACTGTTGGAGTTTGATATTTTTAGGTGCTGTTTTGTAAGCGATATAACGCGGTTTCTAAGCTAAAACACTTTTTTTCACATACAGCAAACATCTCCTCGCTATTCGCTAGCTGCCTGTCCCTTGAATACACTGTAAAAAACACAGTCTCTGTAGACAGCCCAGGCTCAAAAAATGGCAACAAAAAACAGCCTGGTCCAGGCTGCACCAGATTGTGAGGAGATGTTTGCTGTACTGTATGTGACAAACATTTTTTTAGCTTAGAAACCGCATTGCTTAGAGCACCTTTAAATGAGGTCCCTATGGGCTCATTTCCTAGATTAAGCCCAGAAGTAGACTAAAACATTTTTTGAAATGGAAATCCCCATTGAAGTTCCTCTTTGAGTCTAGGGCTATGCTTAATGCACGTGAAACTGGCACTGTGTTTAATTAGATCACCACTCCAGCTTCTAGAGCCTTGCAGTGTATGTTGTGCAAATGGTCAATTATGGTGCATGGATTTTGTTACTTTCTTCAGCAAATGCACTTTTGCACCCCGTTGGTGGCCTTCACAGACAGACAGACGGAGACACAGACATCCGTTGAGTCTGAGCATGAATTAGCTTCTACTTGCCACACAGCGCTCAACAATGGGGAGGTTTCTGGCCTACTTCGAGAGGAGGAATGAATCAAAGGGAAAACTAGACTACTTGTGTGGGGTCCCTGCCAGCCAGCATAGCCAGCCAGCCGGCTGCTTTGATACTCACTGATAGCTGTCTGCTCTCTTCTGTAGCTCAGGGCTGGATAGGCCAAGAGAGGCTACTTGGACCTGACAGTGCCACTTCACACAAACCCTAGCTGTGACTCACTCACGGGAATCTTAAACTGACTCCGTTTTCTGAGTTTCTACATTTCCCTCGGAATCTTTTTGCTTACACTTCATTTACATGGTCCACTCCATACATGTACACTATGATGTACACAATTAGAAAGACTGAACTTTAATTTTAAGCAAAACCTCAGTAAAGTCTCTGTAGGCAGACTATCAAAAGAAAATGCTACCCAGAGTTTCCAAATCAAGTGCTACCCAGACTGCTACCCTGTTCGTTCACAGCTCTCTCATTTATCCTCTCCCGTTGCGTCACCCTTCTTTGCCAAAAAGAAACTCTGAGTGGGTCTGTCAGAATCATAAAGGACTTGAGGCCAGAGGCTCTTCTCATACTGAGGTAACCACCACGACCAACCTCTCCTCCACAACACCACCACCCATGGAGCTCTCTCTCGCCTGTTAGACAGTCGTAGGTAACCGTCCTAGTCTCCCACTGCTGCTTACCGCTTGTGCCCTCCTCTGTCAGCTCTCCTCAGTAGGACAGCACTGTGAGCTCCTCGGCTGCTGTCTAGGCCCCCCTGATTCAAGCCCCGGCCACACGAGGAACTGAGGAGGGGATTGCCGAAATATTACAGGCAGATCAGCAGGCGGTCAGAGTGGGTTGTGTTCGACTGAGCACACCGTGACAGAAATGGTCTTCAAAACAAAGTGTGAGGGGAGAAAAAGAGAGGTCATTTGATGTGGCATGTTGTGCTTTTTCATCACAGGAGAAAGCTTGACAGCAGACAAGCAGACAAGCTGACAGAAAAACACACAACAGGAATCACAACCCATAGTACACAGAACTGGGTTCACAAGAGGGCTGTTGGTTTAAACTGTGTGAAGTAAGCCAAAATGAGTGAGGGATTCAGTGTGTCAGTTTAAGACTGACACGCTGATGTTGCAATAGCCAATCAGTTTGATTTAAGGTATATTTGACTGAAACTGAAAATTGTAAAGTGGTCCGTCATATCCTATTACTGTATATTGTGAGATTGCTTGCAAAGATTGTCTACAAAATAGTTGAAACTTTTAAGTTGAAACTTCCAGGAACAGATCACACATTCACATTTCATGCATGGCATGCACTTTCATCCTGCTCAAACTGCATGACAAATGACATTTTTGATAAAATTGTACGGCTTAATGTAGAATTTCAGACGCTTGCATTGTTAATGAATGCATTCTTTCACTGGCATGTTCAAAACGTCCATCCTGAAGTTCATGCCCCTGCATCTATGCTCTGCCACAGAGCTGCTCCTAATGGGGACAGAGACAGCAGGGACACACACCCCTGGGGACTGGTTAGTTACTTTGTTTTAGGTACCCGTAGACATTATAGTACTTAATAATTCCAAAAGTAATTACTGCAGCTCAGTGTAATTTCTTATAATGCCCTTTCTTATAAATGCCCTTAATAGTGAAAGATGTTATTTTGGAAGTATACTGTTTTTAAAGCCAGGAGCTACTAAAAAAAAAAACCCTTAAAGTTTTTCCTTTAGCTGTTCCTAGGTCAGACTTAGAGCTGCTCATTCCACTGTCAAGATATTGAGCACGCTGACAGCTTTCCATTAAAATGCCACTCAAGTTGTCAATGGCAGTGATAAACCAGTAAACCATATGTTTCACAAGAGGAGTAAAATAACATGGGCTCTCACTAATTGCTTGAGAAATTGATATCAACTGGTTGTGAACTGCCACTTCAACACACACACACACACACAAACACAGTAACACTTTATGGTAAGGGTACATGAATGATCATCATGCATGCATTAATGATTTATGCATTAGTTCATTCTTTATATTTGATGAATCATCAGGCATGCTTAATAATACACAATGATGTGCCCACTGTACCTAATGCTTTAGTTGATGTGTTGTTCGTGTCAAGGGCGTTTGGTTTGGTCAATTAACTGAGGTTTGGTCTGAGCTTGTTTCTTGAAATAGCTTCTGATGTCCTCCACCTTTCTTTTCTTGCCCCATCCTCGAATCGACAGCCTAGCAAATATTATAGAGCTAAGATCTTCGCAGCCAAGTGTGCCAAAAACTTTGAACAGCATACAGGAAGCTAAGCCAATAAAAAAACAGACCTGTCTCAAAGAAGTATTTTGGGAGGCAGCACTGAAGTGGGAAATTATTTAACCCTTTGAGTACCGCGTGTGAGTGCTTTTTCCCCATTTCAACCTGAATATTGAATATTTGCCACCATCTTGAATTTAGTCACAATAAGTATGAATAAGTATGAATGAACAGGTATGATAAGGGATCAGATTCCAAAAATAATTCTGTGGAAATGCATGGATTCCAGAAATATTTTTGGAATCTGATCCCTTATCATACCTGTTCATTCGTACTCGTCGCTCGACTTATCGTGACTAAATTCAAGATGGCGGTGAACAGTGAACTTCCTGAAGTTCTGTCTGTATAAATCGTCTTGTAAATAAACCACCAGTGCTTTTTCAAAGTTCTCAATGTCTCGTTTTAAATGTCAGGGCCCTCGGAAGTCTACCAATGAATTGTGGAGCTACTTTGAGCCTTGTAAATGGTGTAAAACAGTGATTTATTTGCATGGCTAGGCCGATGCCCGAGGCACCCCCATCGAAAACCTGTTGGTAGCATCGGCTTACTAGCGCCAGATTTTTGGAGTGCAGGGGACAAGCCGGGATGAGCTATGAGACAAAAGTTCACATTCGGTATCATGTTTCAACACACTTTAGGTCAATATCACACCAAACTTCTCCTTTAATCCACAGATGTGGTGGAGCACTGTTTCGTTATGGTTAGCTAAGGAGTAAACCTTTGCTTAAAATAGTGGAGAGCTGGGAGGAGAGAATCTAATTGAACATAATTACAGAAAACTTAATTGAAAGGCGTTATTCCCTGTAACGTCGTTTGGCCGTCCTTTTCAACTCACATCACTATAAAATCCCCAAAAAAACGACAAAAATCAAGGCTCCCAATGCATTTCTATGGAGCCGTAAGGTGAAGTTGATGGAGTATGTCTGCCTGCACGGAGCTACTGGATTGCCATTGGCTCATCTGCGTTCGATGGGCGGGGTTTTGCGATCGGTCAGTTGTTCCGTTGAGTAGCAACTATAGCGGTTGGGACCAGAAGAACTCCTGAACGGTTATGTTCAGAGCTGAATATGCAACTGTGTTTGACAGAGGACAGATGTAGGTTGCTAGTGACCAAATATTAGCTCTCAGTATGGTAGGCTATATGTCTTTGCAAATTAGGCTACGTTTAATTACAATGTGTTTTATTCATCCCGGTTCTCCCTAACAAAAACGCTAGAAGGTAGACATTTAGATTTCGCCATCACATCTGTTGAATATATTATTTTATTTATATTGACAGTGCAATAACTTTAAAAATTACCAGAAAACAATGTTAAGGAAATTGTGGAAACGAAGGATGGTTCGGGTGTACTTCCGACAGGATTCACCCCCTGTATTGGTTGAAAAATGCCCATAATCACATCCCAATGGAGCAGTATCAGACTCAAATTCTGACTAGAATTGTATGGCTACATCAGGCTAGTACTTTCTTGTTCTTACACACAAATTTAAATTATGTTTGTTAACTTCTTACATTTTCAGAAAGATGTTCCCTAAAACTAAAATCTCTATTTGCCAGGCTAAAACTGTAGGGTAACCTCATGGTTAGAGGCATGGATATTAACAGATTGTTTGTTTTGTTTAAAAAAAAATAAAAAAAACGCTGTTTGAGATTGCCTTTCCTTTGACACAGTTACCTTTAATATCAAGAGACAGTTTGGCTTTGTCTGCATCATGCTCCTCTCTGGTTTCTACAGGGATCCCAGTGATGTTCCAAATCCTTTCACAATTACATAAAGAGAAACTATGCAGTATTGGCCATTTTCTTCGCTGTTTTCTCGGTTTTTGCTTCTTTTTCGCTGGCTCCGTCATGACGAATGTCTGAGAAACTCCATCGCTACCTTGTTCTAGCCGGTGCCTGGCGTGTATGTGTATTTAAATGCAGTAAAGCAAGGGGAAGTGAGACGGCCACCATTCTACCCCGAAAAAAGTCATATAACCATTCCAATGACTCCGAAGCTGTTAAGTTAAGGTAAATTAAGCTAAAAAAACTGCATATTAAGCAAAAAAACCTGCATAGTTTGCCTTTAAATTTTAGACCTCACCATTAGAGGGGGCTTTGACACAGTACATCTAACCTTTCCCTTGTGGTCTTTGGTCTCATTTCCTTGTTGTACACAGTGATGAGTGGCAGGGTTTAAAGAAAGGGAAATTCCTGTGCCTGAAGTTATCAGACATTTTCAAAGCCATTACATTGTCTATAATTCTGAGTTTTCATATCATGAATGGCCTGGCCCACGCCTGAATTCCAGCAAAGTGCCTGAAAACTTTGAAGGAGCTGTGTGGAGTTCTTTAGGCTCGGAGTTGTCTTGAATGCACACAGTTACACAACATCACAACATTCTTCCATTGACTTGAATATATATATATATATATATATATATATATGTGTGTGTGTGTGTGTTATAGCACCACACATTGCATTGCACACACGTGGCATTGCTAGAGAGCCTGGCCAAGCGATATCTGGGCAACACAAAGCATAAGCTTTTTTTTTTTATTCTGCTGATATTTCTAGGTCACCTTTAAATGCCTTAAACTGGAAATAGCTCCATATAGCTAGCCTAGAAATCTAGACGCACCCTAGCGGCGGCAAATTAATTTGCTCAGCCTGTACGTCTAGTATCAAACCATAGGGATTTCTATTGGCTAACACCGTGGATGTTATTCAATCACAGCGCTCTATTTTGTTAGAGTCTTAAGGCGGGCTTAACAGGATAACGACAGTCCTGCGACGGTGAACAACAAGGAAGGTGGCTATGGCGGTTGTTTGAATCGGCGTTGGCGTCAACTTTGGAGAAGTTGGACTTGTGCTTTTCTTTGAAAGTTGAGCAACACAATGCACTTAAGTCATTCCTTTCGAAGAAGGATGTATTTGCCGTTTTGCCGACCGGATACGGATATGGTCGTAGCGCTGGCCTATTGCATGCCTAGGCAGTTTGAAAGACAATTCTCTGCCCGCCCCTTGGATTAAGCGAGGTGAATGGTTCGATGCCAGACTATACATTTCAATGATATAGGATGGCCCGCCAGGCTACCATATAGCACCTTTAAGTCCGGAGACAGATGCAGGCTCTTGTCTTTCCCTCACATGATCCCCAGAATCTGGCTCCAGATAGGCTACCGGCGCTAAATGAAAGGGCCAAACAGAGTCTCATACTTGGCAAAGTTTTTACCTCTCCAGTAATTGTCCCTTAGAGTCGTGATTAATGGTCAGTCAGTGGGCCACCATGATCACTGTTGTGTGGCCGCGAGTTTGGGAGACATGCCAGCGCTTCTCCCCCCAGCTCTCTTAAACTTCATTTGTCAATGGGCATCAGTAGAACAGTGTTCAAGTGCAGCCACATCATCTCTGGATGGGTGATTTGATTTACAAATCTTAACATAATGTCCAGACCTTGCCTTTTACTTTTATTTATTTATTTTACCCACCCCCTTCAGGCCTCAGCTGCTAAACTAAAGTGCAACAGATAAACTAATTTTGCTGTGTCAATGAGAGCAGTTTACACTGCACCACCAGCCCAAACATAAAGGAGTTGGTCCATAATATTCACAGCTCAATGTTTCACTCTACAGTTACTACCATTACTGTATTCCTGCACTAAAGTCACCTTGCTGTTCCAGTGCTATGAGCTCAACCCAATTGACACCACTTAGCATCAGACTAATCAGAGCGTCATTGTTCTCTTATTAGCAGCCGGCTTGATCTGCGCTCCGCAATAACAGCAGCGAATGTTAAAAAAAACGAACTGATCAAAAGCAAGCCCTCGTCGGTGATTCTATCCTGTACTGTCTGCGGATGAGCTGATGTATGATTCATCGTGTTTTTGGAGTGGAGTGGGGTGGAGAAGATGTTCCTGTTATATGTCTGTTTTTGTCTGCCTTCAGGGCAGACTTTGTGTCAGTGTCCTAATTACCACCGCGGCACACACTTTCTGCTATCTGGTCGCCCAGGCCATGGAGAGAATATTCCAATCAATATGTCTGCTTTGTGCTCATTATGTGAGAAGCGTTGATCCAGTGACAGCTCCCATCCCTTGCGACTGGCCCTCAATGGCTTCCCATGCAAACAAGAGATTTGAAACATCTGTGCTGTTTCCTTGAGCTCCAGGCTGTAGCTTAGGCGGATCCTGAGCAAGCAAGGTAGTTGTTTAAGAGAGATCTTATATAATTGGGTCCTAAGCCATGGCTAATAATATTTAGCTCATAAAACAGATACAGAGGTTAAAGAGATTCATTTTGACCTCTAAATAAAAACATGTCAGTGAATTTCAGTCCCGGCGTCATGGTGGGGCTTTGGGGGCTTAAGGTCATCTGTGCCCGCCCTGGACGAGCTTGGCTGCACCAACCAACCCCACTTCCCCAATCCCATGGACTGGTTTTGAACACTAATTTTATGTAGGCATTTAATGTAGGCCTATATTATAGGTTTGTCAATATAGCGAGTAGCAAATAACACTTGTAAAATCTATTATTCCGTAGCTTATCAATCAGAAACATTAGCTAAGCCTTAATAGCTTATCACCTATGGAGAGGAGGTTTTAATGGCGCAGTTTAGGCTAGCCTAGGCTACTTCACTGCTAACCCCTGTCATCCGATAACAAATATGGCTTATCGGCTCGCAGGTAGGCTGCCTCATATCATAGTAGAAGTAGGCCTAGTAGTTTCTGGGTTTGTTTGATAGCGTTAGCCTTTACTGTTTTTTCTTCTGACCTAGTCGGAGAACATAGGGGAGCTAATGCCCGTCCATGAATTTGTGTCTGCCGCCGGGTCACTGAGTGAAAAAGGTCTGACAATGGTCTGATATCATTTAAAAGGCTGAGAAACTGAGAAAACATTGGACAACCCTTTTGCAATTATGTAATCACATAATGTAATCTGAAAACTGCTGCCCTGATTAAAAAACAATGCAACTGATCTCAGCTGGTATATAATGGGGTGGAATGGACATTTCTAAGTGACCCCAAACTACTTTTTTGTTTTACTTTTTCTGTTTTGGGGTTGTACATCTCTTGTAACTCAAGGATGACTAGCCTGATTTGAACTAAACACATTGAACACAGGTCTGCTAACCCTGGTCCGAACGAGATATTTAATGCAGGCTGAATGGCACTGACAACCTTGGTCTTTCATTTAGACATGAAGTCTCCCAGTGAGGTTTTGCCTTGTCTATATCTGCTCCGCTTCAACTACAATCACTCCAACGCAATTATTAATGAAAGTAAATGGCTCTAAACAAGAGCAGGGGGTGAAGCGAGAGAGGACGGTTTGAGGTGAGGAGGGCAGGGGCATTTATGTAAAGACAGCACAATGGGTGCTTCGCTTCCTTTCCCTCTGAAGGTTACAAGATTAAAGGAACGTCAGTCAGCAACCTTTCGTGCCTGGCAGACAGAGCATTTCTCTCCACCGCTAGAAAGGAGCCTGAGATTGCAGGTACCGGTACATAAGAGGAGAAGCAGGGAGAGGAAACAAGCAGTGGAACAGAATGAGAATTGAGGGGAGGGGGGATGGTGCGGGGGGCGGGGGTGGTGGATTGGGTGAAATAGTAACGTATGATGATGAATGACTGACGGATGTGAGGGAGAAAAACAGGAGAGAAAGAAAGTATGAGGAGGTGGGTAGCGAAAGGGAGAAGGAGAGAGAGAGAGATTGCATGAGTGAGTGAGGGACGGAGAGCAAAAGAGAGATGGCAGTTGTGTGGAGCTTGACACCTTCACTGAAAACAGCTCGGCAGGCTGTCAATCAGTCAGAGGATGTGTGTGTGTGTGGGGGGGGAGGGGTGGCGCTTGGGGTTTGGTTGATTTTCTCCGGTTCTTAATCAGGGTTTCAAGTAGCTTCCCACTTTACTCTCCCAGCATGCCCGCTTGCCAAGCCCACACCTTCCGCGCCAAACACTCTTGGCAGCCTGGCGGCGGGTCCTCCACTCGGCTGTTCCCAGATCAGCTCACACCGACATACTGTGCCACAGGTAGGTAGCTCACTTTGATGAATTACTAAGCTCTTGGACTAATGAGACACCACGGCTGGCCTCCTGCTGACAAGAGTGGTATAGAATACAGACCGACGAACATGAATGTGGGAAACTACTAATGTGACATCAAGAAAATAAACGTGTGAAATGAACATGTGAAATCAACGCTGTCTTGTGATTGGTTGTCAGATCAGCTGGTGGCTACGAGAAGTATAGATTGTCCAGTGACTATTGATCAAAGGTATACTTAACTGTACTTTCTCCACAACTCAACGTGTGGAGAAAGTGTTTACACTTTCATGTAAACACAAACACTAGTCTAGGAGAGGCAGCTACATCTGGAAAATATATGGATCTGTTTTGGAGGATTCATGGTACAAACACAGACACACACACACACGTACATACACACATTTCTCACAGACACTGGGAGAGAGAGTTGCCACACATGCAGAGAAGGTACTAGTTCAAGCTGTCTTCCAAAAAAGAATGAAAAATAAAGGCAAATTATTCTGATGTGTCTTCTGAGAGATCCTCTCACAGACACTCTGACAGGCAGCACGCAGGACGTGACGGAAAAAAACCCTGCCGGGTTTCACGCTCTTAGTGAGCGAGCTCAGTTCTCTCTCCCATTTAGAAGCAAAAATATCCTGGCCTGCTCAGAGAGAAGTCACCAGCCAACTGTCTGTCTGTCTCTCTCTCCGTTTGCCCGTTGTGAGAAAAACGAGAACCCCCACGCGCAGACATTGTGGTTAGTGAGCGCTCTTCGTGCTGCTGTGGGGGGCCCACTGATCTCGATGCAGATAATGGCTGGAAACAGAGACAGAGACGGAAAGTGTTTCTTCTCCCACAGGCTCAGACGCATGCCCACTGAGACAGAACAACACAAGACCAGTTCCGATTCAAGACAGTCTAAATGCACGCAGCACAAATTCATCTCAACGAGGTCAGTTGGGAGTTGGCACATGAGGTCAGTTGGGAGGACTATTTATAGGCCTCCGTTAGTTTATTTTCGGGAGAAATAAAGAGAACATAACCCTGGCACTGCTAAATTATTTGTCAGCGACTTACCTGCCATTAGATAAATAGTGTAAATACCATATCTCATCGTTTAGCAGAAGACAGGTTCAACCAAACCCGAGCAAATGTTAAGAAGTAGCTTTTCATGAGACATGACGGAGGAAGCAGGAGAGAGGGAGCACAGAAGAGAGAGAGATGGGGACAGGGCACCAACAGGAACGCCTGCACAAGTCCAAAACACAGTCATAAATAACAAACACTGACACTCAGAGAGAGAGAATGAAAGAGCAGGAGGATGAGAGAGTGAGGGGAAAAAAACTATTTGCTGTGCATAGCTGAGTTTATGGGAGTAGATAATCCCACCATCACAAAGGGCCTTCAGCTCATCATTCAGCCGCTCCTGGGCCACCTCCAACTCCGCCTTCGGACGCCATCCTACCTGACGTCTCCTCCCACCAATCAAACCTCCTGGCTGTGAACAAGAATCAATCACCCCCCTCACCTCCCCTCTCCCTCTCTGTCACTCCATCACAGACACCTCTTCATCCACAGTACCTCTTATACTCCCCTCTCAGGAGCATCACACACACACACAACAACAACGGCGCACAGACGCAGGGAGATTGCATCTGTAATTATGCCGCCGATGTCCCCACGATTACAGTAGATTACAGTAGATGCGTCTCTCATCGTGCCGAACTGAAAAAGGGCAAAGTGGGATCACTCGTTCACGTTTGGAGGAGACAGATTGGAGAGGGGAAATGAAAATTCTGCCTGTCTAATTTCCTGCATGCAATACCAACACATACACACACACATACTCTCTCTCTCACCCACCCACACACACACACACACACATAAAGCCAGGGTCCCTGAGAAGGTTCCTACTTGATTGATATGCATCGTGATGCTATACCGCCATAAATCTTCCTAAATACTAAATCCTATAAAATGACTTATTTTGGTCTCTCCTCCAGGTCCCCTCCCTGCCCCCATCCTCCATTTTCTCCACCCTCCAGAACTTCCATCTATTCACCTGCAATTGCAGAGAACCATCAGAAATTCCTCTGGCCTCTGACTAGCTTTGTTGTGGTCTCTGGTGGACCATGCAATGAATAGCGCATTTATTAGATGCAGAGCCTCAAGGTAAAACAAAGTGGCAACCAACGCAACACTTCTTTCAGTGGACGTGAGCCATGCAGTAATTGTGTGGTGTTCCCTCTCCCTTGCATTCTCAGTGTGTGTCTCTGTGTCACACATACACACACACACACACACACACACACACAAGCATGCATACAAACAGACCCACACACACACAAACAAACACACACACACAAACAAACAGTTCTGTGGTTAAGTCACAGGGGTGCATCTCAGGGGAGCCTTATTAAAGGCGCAGTAGGCAAGGCATTGCATTCATCTTGTTTGTGTTTTCAAACATCCACTCAGAGAAAAAGCAGAGCAGGGGGAAGGAGACAAGGAAGGAAGGAGGCAGGGAGCAAAAAGAAAATATGTTGATTGCTTGGGGACAGAGCAAGCACTCTCTCGGATGAACCCCCCTTGATTTTCTGTGACAAGCCAAGACCTCGCAAGCCATCCAGCACACAAATGCATGGCATATTCTCAGACCCCACCGAAGTGCCAACGCTGGAGTATGCCTCTCACCCACTAGGCACACACACACATACACACATACACCGCCCCCTCTCTCACACACACAGACACACACACACACACAAACACACACTCTCCTCTCACGTACACACAGACAGCCACTGTTTCAGATGCAGACACAGGCTTTCTCAGCTTGATCCTCACGCTATGTCTGGGAACCTGCAGGCTTAAATCTACCTCAAGCACAGCGTGTTGAGCAGCCAAGGGCCTCCAGCTCCTGATTTGAATGTAAACAATGTTGTGAGATATATTTAATAACGCTTGTACACTTACTGCTTCCTATGACCTGACTCAAAGGGTCCAAGGCACTCAGCTAAAGGCAGACTTCATTAAATGTCAAGCTCAATCATTTCACTTCAGGGCACTTTTTTACAAGGCAAATCTGGCACATCACGCCAAAGGGCTCGGTGTTACAGCACCAGTGGATGGTGTGCAATGATACAGAGTGTAATTGGATTCTCTGCACTCTGTATGGCAAATCACTCTGCCTCCCTGATCTTGTATTGTGTTAGTTGACCTGAGTTCAGTGACTTTGACCATGGGCGGATTATGAACTTTCGGGCCCCTGGGCCCAGATGTATTAAGGGCCCCCCACTAATTGTCGCATATGTGGGAGGGGGGGTTTGGGGGTCCTCCCGCAGAATTTTTTTAATTTGTTTGATGTGATTTCCTGTATTCTGGTGCATTTTGGGGATGGCCAATACTAAATTTAATCAGATTCATAGCCTACATCCTGATTTGTTGATATTGAGGCAATGATTCCATGCAAAAGCTTGGGCTTCAGGGCCCCCTGACCCCATGGGCCCCTGGGCCTGGACCCGGTAGGCCCGTGCAGTAATCCATCCCTGGCTTTGACATTGTAATACCAAAATTGTGTAAACTGAACAAGTTCCGCCCGCATTTCCAGCACATCTTTTCGCTGATATAAATGTGGTTTCTCAACTTCCTGTCATGAATATGCATATAGCTGCTGCATTGCAAGTGTCACATGGACTCCAACAGAAACACAGAAACACACGCGCCCGTCTGTCCTCGCTGCTCCGTGTCAACACCCAGGCCTAAAAGATTAAGGGGCGGCTGAAGTGCGAGCAGGAGAAGCCAAATTGGACCATTACCCGGCGGATCTGGCCAGCGCTGCAGATCGGGGTCCTCACACTCCCGTGACCTCCCCTGCCCACAAACCCCCCCCCACCCCCTCCATCCCACTCGTCTTGTCCCCTGCCTGAAGCTGGCTGATCCAGCCGTAAATCCTCTCTCATCCAGAGCAGGGAGCGCTGCCACGCCGGCTGGCTGGGCGAGGCGCTGCCTCTCTGGGCTTTGGCAAGGTGACTGCAGGGCCCTGCAGGGGGATGAGAAGGAATTTACATAAACACAGAGCTTTAGAGATGCTCGGCCGCGTGTCCCCTCCCTCCCACCATCCCTCCATCCCTCCCTCCCTCCCTCGGCCCTCTCTCTCCCTTTCACTCTGTGGCTTGCACTCATTCTCCCCTCCTCATGATCTCTCTCTCTCTCTCTCTCTCTCTCTCTCTCTCTCTCTCTCTCTCTCTCTCTCTCTCTCTCTCTCTCTTCATCTCTGCAGCGTGATGCTTTATTATCATACTCCTTTATTACCGGATCATTCCAGGAGCCCCGTAAATCAGTGCAACCTTAGTGGCCGGACAGAGAGATGTAAATGCGGAGGGAAAAGGCAGCAAGAATGATCAAATAACGGGCGCACTCCCGTCTAACGGCTGTTCTGCGCCTCTTTAACAAGTCGTGCGGACACATGCATAAATCCACCACGCTTCTCCAACCCGCTCCGCTCTGTCCACCCCACACCACCCCACCCCACACACCCCCGCCAGCCTCCTCCGCTCTGTCCACACCACCCCACCCCACACAACCCCCGCCAGCCTCCTCTGCTCTGTCCACCCCACATCACCCCACCCCACACACCCCCGCCAGCCTCCTCCGCTCTGTCCACACCACCCCACCCCACACAACCCCCGCCAGCCTCCTCTGCTCTGTCCACCCCACACCACCCCACCCCACACACCCCCGCCAGCCTCCTCCGCTCTGTCCACCCCACCCCACACAACCCCCGCCAGCCTCCTAGCGTCCTTGCTAATCCGCTCTCCAGGTGGAATTCATCAAGGCCTGAGACTAAAGGGTCATTAGTGGAGTAATGCAGAGGTTTCAAATGAAAGGTGGGGGTGTTCAGCCATTCAATGCACCATAATGCTGCTAACGCTGCTGAAGGTTTGTCAATCTCAAATGCACCCAGACTCAGCCGCCTTCAGAGACGGTTTCTATAGATGCATGGATATTCGCTCACAGGGCTTTCGAGTCATACAAGTGCGGTCGTGCCATTCCAACCACTAAAGGACCGTGTATACAGTACGGACAATACCCTCTTGGGCGTGATGGAGCAGCCATGACATCACCACCCGACAATCGATCGGACAGGCTTCTATGCCGAACTCACCGTTGTGAGTAGATGTCTGCTCTGAAAGTGTCTGCTACATACTAGTTAGCCTTAACTTTAGTCAACTTTCACAGCATCCAGAATCTTGTGTGCAACAGAGAGCTGTTGTGTCAGGTGTGGTATTTGGAGGATGCCTTTGTTCAAAGCTAATGTTTTAATAACACTGAGTAAAATGAGTGAGTACTCAGAAAGCACATACTGTATTCAGATTTCTTTAAAATACATCTACACCTTAACAGTGTCTGCTGAAAACTCACCATCTTAAGCTGATAATAAATGGGGCAACTTTTTGAGCAATGTTGCTGGGCAATGTTCCTCATTATTGTGGCTCCGGCATGTTCCCATTGATAGTGGGAGGCAATTTCTTTTCTGGAGAACTTTAATCATCAGTAGGCAAATTGTCATGATCATCCAATCAGAATAAATGGAATTGGTTGTATGGTTGCCCAGCAACATTGCTCAAAAAGTTGCCCCATTTTGGCAATACAAAGGGTACGTGGACATTTTGAGACTTCCAACTCGTCTGAACCCACTTCTGTCACCCTTCACTTGTAGTTCCATGTGCTTTTTCTTCTCTATTCTTTACCTCTGATGTTTTTCTCTTTCCTTTCCCCTGCATTGATGAGGGAGCCAGAGAAAAAGGATTATAAGAAGCAACATCTCTTTGGCTGACTGCTTGAAAATCGTAGCAATTCTTTCCTGAAAAGAGCAGCAGGTTCACTGTAATTCTCCCTAGAAAGTAAACTAGAATTCTGGGCACTTTTCCAGATGATTCCACTCTCACTGCAGTTCTCCATGGATAAGAGGTGCATAACGTTACAACAAGATATATTTACAGTATGTACTGCAAAGTACAGCATTATAGGAATCACTATAGCCTGTTTTCCATCACAAAGCTTATGTGCAAAACAAAGAAAGTGCAGAAAGCACACAATAGATGGCTTAAGTGCATAGCCACTTTAACCAAGTGCACACACACGCACACACACAAACACACACAAAGACCTTAACAGTCTAAAAACATGACAGATACACTCTTAAAACTAATGTGTTGAAAACAACACAACTTGCGTTGTTTTTTAACACATCCATGTGTCCAGATAGGAACAACACATTTGTTTACTAAATACTAGTAAGAGAACACACAACATCTCTGCAAACACATCCTGTATGCTTCCTCTCCTCTGAGCTCCAAGAGGATTGCAAGGGCACCAAAGCGCTGCTTTAGGGAGACTGGCTTACTAAAGATATGAAGTCCATATGTACACATGACAGTTTTCTGTTATTGCTATTGGCGACTGCAAAGCAAGGATTTAATACACATCTGTGTGACACACAGACCGCTGCAGTTAGTAGTGCACTCCATTCTTCCCCAAGCGATTCCCACTCCATTTTCCATTTCCATCTACAGATGCTCTCAAGCCCCTGGACATACGTATACTCCAAACACTTGTGCTCTGTAGAGTGCTACACTTGCACACGCTCTCTCTCTGTATTTCACACTGTTCTTGTGTAATCCCTGATTTTTTTGTGGTTTGATTCTTAGCACGTCTCTCTGTGTGTGTGTGTGTGTGTGTGTGTGTGTTTTCTGTGATGCTCGAGAGCATGCTGTGGAAGGATCTCTTGCCCACTCTCTCCACAAAGATAGAGTAGAGCTGGAGGACCGTTGGACACACACAGTAACAAAGCAACAGTGCCCCCTTCAGGTAAAGAATGCACCTACAGCAGTTACATGGATGGGATGGGATCATGCAGGAACCAACAAGTAGTGGACACATCATGTGCAACATGATTATTACAGACACAGAACGTCTTTTAATATACAGACACCTGAATTGCTTTTTCATGTCAACTCCCATTTATAGAACTGAAGTGTAGAGGTGTACGCACATCTATATAAATTTTACAGGTGCTGGATATTGGGAATACTAAGTAAAACAAAATAAGAGATATCCGCACACTGTGTCTAAAGCTCCCAGTTTAATGGTGGGTGATACACAATGTTTTGACCACTCAGGTCTTCGTCAGGTGTCTATAAACTCCCATTTATAAACATGACTGTAACAACCTGAGAGAGATGGAGACTGCATGTAAAGCCTTTCACAGCATTTCTACAGCAATGTTAATGGAAAAGTCCTTAAAAATATTGCTGCTAGATGAACCCTATCAAGTGCCACCCTCCCTCTAGTGCACTTGAAGCACTGCTACTGATTGAGTGGAATGGTGGGTTGTTCAGAGTCTGGACAAACATAGGTTTTAAGAACACACAGTTTTTGATTAAAATGGTACTGGATTATAATTGAGGACTGTACGTTTAAAGGGGTGCTCCTGTCAGCAAGGCTGACGCTAGGCTGCACGAGTGCTACACTGTGCCCTGCACCAGACTGCTTAGCAGCGCAGAGGTCCTGCCTGCTGTATACAGTCTGACTGGGCTGGCTCACCTGCCAACGAGGCTAACTGTTAGCATCCCACAAACAAACAAAACAAACAGCACCTGGCAGTGTGGTGAGGTGTGATGCGTGGGAGGGGCGGGGTTGCCCCCCTTATCGCCCTGTCCTCATCATAAGCAGCAGAGTCGTGGTCTAACCCTGAAACAGCTGAGAGGCAGTTACCCTGGGAACCCCACCTGGGGCAGAAGGGCACCCTAGATAAAGAGGGCTAACCCCAGCACACCCACAACCGTCTCACACACACTCACAGAGACATATATACATCTGCACATGACACACACACACACAAAGACACACACAAACACAAGTATGAGCAGATAGCAAGCAACAGCAGAGTCTGCTGAGACCAGTTGGGTTTTAAACATTCTCACTTTGGAAAGTGGCCTTTAGGAATCTTTGCTTTCAGGATGGAGGACTATAGGTCAATGATCAAAGGGGTTCTTCAGAAAGGCTTACAGTAGAAAAAGAGAAAAAGTAGGTGGGCAAAAAAAAAAAAAAAGGTTTAGAGCAGTCCACCTCAGAGAACAATCGCAGCACTTTGACTGCCACCGTGTCTGTCACTTTCTCCCAGCACTGCCTTCCCTGGGAAAGCTCTGACAAGTCTCTGTTGGTGCTGAAAAGGTCTTGTCCTTTTTTCTGCCAGCTCTTTGCTGCCCACCCACCAATTAAATGGGGAGTGACAGGCGCGGACTTCAGATGGAGGAGCCACTTAGAGTCCGCCATCTTGCCCTCGCTTCAGAAAATGCACACATCAACAGGCTTCGCTGACCAACCATTTCTCTTCACAGAGAACTCAAGTGTCTCGAAAAGCACTTTCACACACACAAACACGCACATGTTTTTTCACCCAATTCTGCACATAAATGTATTAAGTGTGTGTGTGTGTGTGTGTGTGTGTGCATGACAAAGACAAATGCATGATGTACAGATTCTTCGATAAGACGTGTGCGCGCGCACACGCACACACACGCGCGTACACACACAAACACACACACACAGGCTGATTCCCACCTGAGCTTTGCAGATGCTCCTTTCTAACTGGTGCAGAGAACAGGGACCTCACAGACACACACACATACTGTACATACATACATACATACATACATACTCACAAACTGGTAGGCTTAAGGGAAACATTTCAAATGTCAAATCCTTCAAAAACAACTGCCAAAAACGACAGCACGGATGGAGCACACAGTGCCACACACTCACACAGACACACACACACACACAGAGGAAGCCCGCTGTAACAGTTTGCCCTATTTTAGCAAGCCTCGTTTGTTCCAGGCGAATAAAGCACGGGCAAAACAAAGGCTCTTGTAACGACACAAAATGAATGACTTCCCCGAGTGATGGTGCAGCAGGGATGTGGCGCGCGGGCTCTGAAGCACCGCGTTCGGCTTCCCCACTGCCCAGGAAACCTGGAGACGGCGTGGCCACGGCTGTGCCACCTCCGCACTTGTTTGATTCACAGCTGGTCAGCACCCTGCCTGATTCCCGGAAACACTATGATCAGAGGACGGCGTGAGGCAACTTGGGTCATTAGTGCCAATCAACGCCCAATCACCAGATGCCGACCGCCTGCCCACTCCAGATCTGAGTCAGATCTAAGACTGTAAAACACACACTGAATTATGCCAGTGGGGGCTTGACCACATTAGGGCTGGGCAGGCTTTGAAAGAGTTATAAAAAACAACATTAAAGACAAAGAGACAAAGACAAAGCAAAGACATTTTTCTCAGTAGAAACAATATGTTTAATCAACACAAGGTGCATTTGAGTTTGCCAGTTTTACTAACTGACTTCTGGCCAATTCCAATAAATCCACATTACATACATCTTGGACATACACAAATACATAAACACACACTCTCTCCCTCTTTCTCACACACACACACACACACACACACACAATTCAGTTAGCTGCAGGGTTTTGTGGAAGTGTTGGGTACTTGTGGGTAAGCACAACATGGTCATAATCAAAGTTGTCATCCAGGTGAAAAGGCTGCACTTCTTCCCTGTCCACCTGCATGAGAGACAGTCCGTTAAAGAGTATGTAGATACACACAAACACCGAAATACACCGATTAACGTGCTAAAAGGCTTTTACAAGCTTTAGAACTGTGCTGTCAGTGTTTGTTAATTAGTCAACCAGTTTTTAGTTTAAACCAACTTTAGACCAAAACTCCTTACTGCTGTTATAAACAAGTGCTATTAAACAAAATGGCAGTGTATACATTGTTCAGATACAAGTAACTTCTTGTGTTTCTTGAAAATTAAAGCCATTGACCACTGTGTTGCCTCTAATGGAGCTGGTATGTATCCACACCTGCTCGATAGTTGTCACTGTGTTGCCTCTAATGGAGCTGCTATGTATCCACACCTGCTCGATAGTTGTCACTGTGTGTGCTTCTGTCTCACTGCTGGCAGGTTGCGTTGTTTGTTCTCCCTGAGAGGAGTCTGCGGAGGGTGTCGCGTGTTCTCCCGATGGCTCGCTGGTGGAGTGTGCTACATGTTCCCCCGATTGCGAGCTGGGTGGAGTGCGTTGCGTTTGCTGTGGAGCACATCTCCAGCTGGGTGGAGTGGATGATGGAGGAGGTGTGGAGCACATCTCCAGCTGGGTGGAGTGCGTTGCGTTTGCTGTGGAGCACATCTTCAGCTGGGTGGAGTGCGTTGTGTTTGCTGTGGAGCACATCTCCAGCTGGGTGGAGTGCGTTGCGTTTGCTGTGGAGCACATCTCCAGCTGGGTGGAGTGGATGATGGAGGAGGTGTGTGTAGGCAGCCTCCCGTTCTCCACCTCCCCTGGAAGCAGACTGCACCCTGTAGGGGAGAAAAGAGCCTCATTACTAAATACAGAGTTCCTACACATTTTGCATCTGAAAATTCCATACTTTTTCCATACTCAAATTTCCAAACTTCTCGGTAGATTTTTCTGACCATATTCTCGACATTGCGGCCACTTCTGGTTTGGGATAACTCAGTGAAAACAAAGGTATGGACAACTGAAGTGAATTAAAAAATGACACTTAATCTTCGTCCATTTAGCTGGGTCATTTTTAGTTGTATCTTGACGATGGGGACTGACAGTTAAGCTACACAACAGTAGGAATGGTTCATTATGACCTGAGTGAAGTGATTAGTACTGCAAATGCAATAGTCTGGAAACACAAATATTTCTCCATACCCTTGTTTCTTTTTTCCATACTTATCCAGACCTGGAAATTACTAAAATCAAATTCCATACTTTTCCAGGTTTTCCATACTGCGTAGGAACCCTGTAAATACTAAACACTGGACCTCACAGCAGGAAGACTTCACCACCATTTGAATTCATAAAAAGATCCAATGTCTTTATCTTTTACATGCATTTCTTTAGCAGATGTTTTTGTCTGAAGCAACTTTCAGAGGAGATATATTCAATTCAATTCAATTGTATTCATCTAGCACTAAAACAATGTAAATTGTCTCAAGGTGCTTTAAACAGTCCAGAGTGAACCTCCTAGAGAGAGCTAAAGCCACATTCAGACAAGATGACACTAGTAACGACGTAGTCACAAGAGACCATGGAATGATGAAATTCAGCGACTTGTTGCAATTACAGGCAAAATAACCATTGGCAACTCCAAACGACACACAACAAATATAAACTAATTGCAGCTTTGAAAATAAGCAATGGGTGAAGCATGAATCACAGTAGGTCTTAATGACTGTTTACATGCACCTCAATATCCCGGTTATGAGGCTTATCCCCATTTTCACCATATTCAGGATATGGTGTTACCATGAACACAGAGATACCTGGTTAGGCCATCCTTAAAAATATTTTCGTTTGCCGTAACCCGACCGACCCTGTCAATTTAGAACCGACCCAAATATTTATTTTTTTCCCCTTTTAGTCCGACCGACTTGCCGGTTGTAAACTTGCGTTAATACCGACCGATTGTTTTTTTTACTCTAAACAACCAATACAAACGCAATAAAATAATATTTATTTTAGTAGGCCCAAGTATTGTGAATATAAATTGCCTACATGCAAACGTGGCTCACTTAAAAAAAACCTGTGGCGTCATCTCTACACCATTGGTTTTACGCATGTCACACTATGGCCTACGCTTCGTTTCATTCACACAAACTGATAACGCTTTTACTTGGCACGAAGTTCTGGAAGAACTGTGGCCAGATCTTTTCTCATCCCTTCTCCCCCTAGTCTAATGACCCAAAAGTCTGCCATGACCGGGCCTCAGGTCAAAGAAGTTTGAGAAAGGCTGGTCTATATAACCTGCATCAGAATGAGGTTTGCAATGGTGCGCCTGAAGGCACGGGTTGAAGACCCAGTCAGTTATGTCACGATATGCACATTTGTGTAAATTCATTCCTACGTAATCACCATGACCAAAATTGTACTTTTTTTTTTACTTTGAATCTTGAAAAAAAAAAAATATTGACCTACCTACCGACCCATTTTTATTTTTTTTTGGCTGTTACTGCAAACAAAAATATTTTTAAGGATGGCCTTATTACAGTAATGTCCCTGTATACATAATCAATACTAGTATTCCAACAATAAAGTTCTATTAGCACAGATGCACGTATTTGCATAAGAAACCATGATATGGTGTATACAAGGTACAGTATCCCGGTTTCTTTCAGAGAAAGAAACCGAGAAATGTTGTTATCACCTCGCCCTACCAGATCAGCCACAGAAACATTATGTCCATACTATGGTGACGTATCTAGATTTAAATAGTTGTGTGTTTCAGTTTAAATATGTGTAGGTGTGTGCCAACAGTCTCTCCAGTGAGGTTAACGTGCACATGATTAGCTGACAGTGCAGGGTCCATGCATGGCTAAGGTAGGAGCTCCATCAGACAGATTTTCATTAGGGCCACACAACTCCGCTTGGCTGAATTATGCTGACTTGAACGAGATTCCCACATCAAAATCCACAAATCTCAAGACCACTTAAAAACCTGAGACCGTATCTTCAGGCTCGGTTCATCCACACTGATTATGTTTGTTCAAGGTAGAGTGATTAGAAACAGGCAAACTTCAAATGTCTTATGTAGATCACCAGAACTATTTATGCAAGTCAAAAACTTGCAATCCACCAAGGAAGCAGTCATTATGGGCTGGATGAGATTGATCGCTGTGAAAATGAATGCAGTCATGAACATTAGCACTAGGCATCACCCTCTCTGTCAAACTAACTTAGGGCCTTGAGAAAACATCAACAAACCGAACAGATGTGCCTCAAAGTGCCAGGAGCCAAACAAAACTGGAGCTATGACAGCGCCTGTCAGGTCACATGTGTCTGTGTCGGGGTGGGGGTGGGGGTGGTGGGGTGCTTGGGAGGTGTAGTCTTTCTTCTTCACCCCATCACGAGGTGGCTGGAGGCACCTCGGCATGACAGGGCTCCTTTCACACACACACACACACACACACACACACACACACACACACACACACACACACACACACACACACAGAGAGGAGAGAAGTTAAGAGGCCTTCTGAAGCCTGAGGAGAAAAATGGGGCCACCTCTGAACACTGTGGTAGGAACACTCTTGTAAAACTATCCAGAACACCCCCCAACACACACACACACACACACACACACACACTCTCCACTGACACTGTCCACCTCTCTGCTTACTTGCTCACTGCCAACCCCCACACACACTCAGCAAGGCGTGTTGGCAGTGAAGGGGGACGATGCTGATCTTAATTAAACAGCTAATTACTCTGGCAGTGAAAGTCATACTCTGGCTTCTTGGGAGATGCCCAGCGTCTTGGGAAGGGGGGGAGAAGTGGTAGGGTGGATAAGGAAGGGTGTGGGAGAGAGAAAGAGACAGATAGAAAGTGAGAGATGGATGGAAAGAAAGAAAGGGACAGATAGAGAGAGAGAGAAGGAGTGATATCCTGATCCATGATGAGCGTACCCTCTCGGCGGATTCCGGAAATCCCAGTCTGGGGATAGTAACGCGCCCCCCTCCCCCCCCCTCTCTCCCCCTCCCCCCCCCCTCTCTCTCTCTCCCCCCCCTCCCTCTCTCTCTCTCTCTGGCAAGGTCATTAGTGCTGGGCCCGGGCAGAGCCGAGAGCGGAGCGGGCCGGGCACCACGCCGCATGCTAATGAGTGCAGAGGTCACCCCCGCGGGTTCCCTGGGCGCTGCCGACACGCCTGTCCTAATCACGACGCATTAGGCTCGGGCAAGTGAACGAGGAGCCGGAGAACAGCCGCTCGCGACCCCCGACGACCTCCACGACAGCGAGCACACCCACCCCTCTACATACACACACACACACAGGCCACCCACACACACATGCATAGACATCAAAGCCCTACTCCAACGTGCACTGAGAACACACCTGTCAGCGATCTAAAGGTGCAGCAAAGGATGGATGGATAGATAGATAGATAGATAAATAGATAGATAGATAGATAGATAGAGGGGCAGAGGGATAGATGATAGAGGGATGCATAGATAGATAGATAGATAGAGGGATGAATAGAGAGATAGATAGAGAGTTGGATAGATGGGTGAATAGAAAGAGGACTGAATAAGTGGATGGATCTATTGTTCTTTCCTCAGCTCCTTTGCCTTGCCTCTCTCCTGACACCTATGCAGAGGGAAAATTAGCCATGCAAATGCAGGTGAGGTTCAGGGCCCCAGCCTCCGCTAGTCAGCAGCTTTGACTGACACCCAGGAGGCAGCATCAAAGAGGCTGGGCTTTTTTTCACATCGCTTGGCACAAATCAGCCGTTAAAAACCCACCACAACCCCGCACACACACACACGCACACACACGCACGCACACACACACACGCACACACACACACACACACACACACACACACACACACCTGCCTGACTCTCTCTCCTTCACCTGTGCTCACTGACCTGCGAGCACACACACACACACACACACACACACACAAATACACACAAGCATCCACACTTACACCACCTTAACGTGCATACATGCACAAATCTATCCCCTCCCAAATGTACATCACAAAACACGGCTAATGGCTGTTACAGAAACCATATGTATAATGGGTGAACTGATGACTGGCCGTTAAGCTGGTTAACCTCCAGCGCCCTTAAAAGTGAGTTCCTTATTGCACACAGCAGCAGCCACTGCCCGCGTCTCTGATGAGGGGGCAGCCACAGCAGCAATTTGCATTCATCGTATCCGCTTAATGAATGGTAATATATTTAAATCAAGTAGAATGACAGTCCTAATTACAAAAATGGCAGGCACATGGTATTCACTAAACCCTATTAAATGTAAGGTGAACTCCTTAAATGCCTTACGTACGCCCGTGCAGAGAATATTTATTAAAACTTTGCTTTATCTGAGCTTTTAAATTTTTTACGGCGGGCCGTTTCAGAGGAACAGCTTTGCAGATTAATTCTCCACAGAAGCCGGTTCTTCTCTGCCTCCCTCTGAAAACGAGGAGAGATTTGTGTAAGCTCTATAAAGTTGTATTCTTCTGAATTATGACAAAATTATGCGTGACCTAACATGAGACTGTGCCTGACAGAACACTGTATAAATGGCCTTTTGCTATAAAGAGAGTGATGATGAACACAATTTGGAGGAAAAAGAGAAAGACAATGATAAAGCGAGTGAAAGAGAGAGGACAGTACTGTACCTTGTAAGTCATCTTTGTTGTCCTCCACCCTCAAGGCTGCATTGTCCAAGCTGTTGCTCATCTGCAAAACAAAGAAAGAAAGAAAGAAAGAAAGAAAGAAAGAAAGAAAGAAAGAAAGAAAGAAAGAAAGAAAGAAAGAGAATGAAATATTTGCATTATTGCACAAACCAAAATTTATTTTCATTCTTTTTCCTCTTTATTTCTGCCCGTCCCCCTCGCTCTCAGTCCCCCTGTGGTCTAAAAGGTAAATATCAGACGCTATCTGACAACATCAGCTCCGCTGCACGGTTAGCAGATGTCCAGTATTGACAGTCCCCGGGCCTGCTAATTAGAATCGCATAGAAATCAATACCTGGCTGAGCAATGGAGCCGAGCCTGCTCCATTGGCGTTGGTCACAAACATGCAAAACTCGACACACACCTAAAACCTGCAGCTCGGATGCAGCTTCTCAAAATACACTCACATTCTTATGCCTCTCAAAACAGGTAGAAGGGGAAAAGGAGGAGAAGAGAAAAAGGATAAAAAAAGAGAAGAGAAAGAAGATAAAAAAAAAAAAAGATGGGAGGCAAGCTGATGGTGTGATTAACAGACTGCAGAGAAAAGGTGAGGAGGAGAGGAGAGGAGAGGAGAGGGCGAGAGGGGGGCCAGAGAGAGAGAGAGAGAGAGGCTCCGCTGTACAAACTGTTATGTTCTTTGGCTCTGACTGACAGAGGGATTCAGTGCTGTTTCTATGGGTCTGAAGAAACAAGGGGAGATTCTCTTTGCTTCCAGGCATGGCAAACAAAGAGCAGGAAGAGTAATGCATGTACTATATGTAATAAAAGCCAGCAGGGTTCACTTCTGACGCACACCCACACACACACGCTATACAGAACATTTAGAGTTGAAATACAGCAGGTCTTTCAGAACGCCTACAGTTAGTCTATACACGGTAAAGGATATTTTGCTCGCCTACTCTTTCTTTCCCTGATGAGCCATACTGAGCAGTACAACAGAAGAAGCTAAACTTAATCCGTCAGGACGAGCAAGGATAGAGGCTGGCATTTAAGGTTGCCTGACAGACAAAGACGACTGCAGCTCTTGGCATGAGTCAATCTCACTTGAGACCCTGGAGAGTGTGTAGAAAGAGGATCTAAGAGCCAGTGACCTCAGGCAGGTCGGACACATCCCGCTGTCTTCTCAGATCGGTGTCCCCGTCCCCTTTCCGGCCGTCTCGTATGACCTCGGGGCCAGCGTCTCGGCGAGTGTCCCTTGGCTCTTCAGCCCTCAGGGTTTCTGTAAGAGCACCACAATGGGGAAGACTGACTGATACTGATATGGGAGCTAATACTTTTACAATTACACTGATATACACTACCAATCAAAAGTTTGGAGTCACTTAGAAATGTCCTTGTTTTCATCATTAATGTTGTAAATGACTGTTGTAGAAAGAAATGGCTGATCTTTAATGCAAATATCTACATAAGTATACAGATGCACCATTCATCCAATGTTCCAAAGGCACATTCTGTTTAGTAATCTGACATCATTTTAAAAGGCTAACTGAAAAAAAACATTGGAGAACCCTTTTGCAATTATGTAAGCACATAATGTAATCTGAAAACTATTCTGTCTATAATAGAATGGAATAGGAATTTCTAAGTGACCCCAAACTTTTGAATGGCAGTGTACATTTGCATTACATTACATTACATGTACTGTATACTGAAATTTACAGTACAATGCAGTATAGTGCTCTCTGAGACCTGAGGCTTTTTTTTTCAGGAGCATGGTTTATTGACATACTGTACCTGGGTAAGTTAACTTCCTTACATAAGAGCTCTTTTGCTAGAGGAAGAATAGCATCAGGCTAATCTACTGAGGTTCAATCTCATCCCTCTGAACCCTTGCCTGTGGTGTTGTTGTCAGTGTTGTTGTCACCAGGCTGTGCCGGGTGAGATACAGACCGTTAAGGGTGTCACTAGACCCAAAACTCTCTACTGGGGCACATTCCAATCTAATGACAATAATAATCTGCTGCCAATGAGGCAACAGGAGCTAGTTAAAAAAAATTAACTTATTTACTGGGGCACAGCAGTTCAATACTGGGGTACATGCCCCAGTAAAAGGGGTCTAGTGACGCCCATGCAGACTGCTGACCAGTGTACTCTGACTGAGACTGACCTAGGTTCAACTGTGTGAAGGAGGCCAGGAAGTGGGAGTAGGTCTGCTCAGGAGCACTGCAGATGAGATCCAGAGTAGCAGCCACTGCTTGGTCTTGCTGCTGACCACCACCTGAAGGGGGCGCTGTACCTGGCATCCTACTCTTTACTGAAGCTCTGACCTGAGGGATGAACAAGAGCTGTGTGAGACAGACTGCAGGAAGATGAAAGGGTTGGAAACTCAACGAGATTGAACGAGTAGAGAGGCCAGGATTCCTGACCAGAGATAGACTGAGAGAGAGAGAGAGAGAAAGAAAGAGAGAGAGAGAGTGATGGTCAGTTAAGTTAAAAAATGACTGACAATGACAAGCAGACGGGTCCCCTTCCATAACACTCTCCCACATCACGGCCACATTAGATTTGAATTAGGGGAGAAGTTATGCTTGCGAGAGAGTCCAGCCCAATTATGGCGACCAAACACAATGTATGGCAGCTCTCTGACGTTAAGGAGCGACGAGCGTGTGTGTGTACACGTACACGTGCGCGTGTGTGTAAGAGAGGGAGGGGGGTGCGGGGGTGTAACCAAGGCCACGTCAGCACTTCGGCGTTGTCACAGGGGCCCCATTCGTCACCTGCCTCCTCGGGGCACCATCAGGGAGCCGCTCCGCCACTGCTGCTGAAACAGGTGCTGGGGCCGCCGCTAATTACGCGCCTCGATCAATTACGCTCCACGCCAGGCCCCGCATGGCCTCGGGCCCGCTGCCTGGCACAGCTCCCTGCACTCAGTGCCTGTACCCTAACATTTCACACACACACACACACACACACTTTCCATTCAGCCCCTATACCCTATTACCAAACTACACACACACACACCCCTTCCACTCAGCCCGAGTCATCTCACCACCACCCCACACACACACAAATCACAGACACACATACACACACATACACAAAGATGTAGACACATACAGACACACACACACATACAGACACACACACACACACACAGTCAATCACACACACACACACCCTTTCCATTCAGCCCCTGAATCATCTCACCACCACCCCACCGACACACAGATTGCAAAAACACACACACACAAGCACATACAAAAAGATGTAGATACACACACACACACACACACAGATCACAGACACACACACACACACCTCCATCAACACTATATTGCACCAGCATTGGGTGAAGCGGAGGGAAAAAAAACAACTCCAGCAGGGCTTAGTTTTGCTCCTGCGTCGCCACCGGGGATAAAACCAGCTTGTTTTTCCCAGGCGCACACACAGCACACAGATGAGAACAGAATGTGCAAAGCATCATAAGAACAGCCCTGCAGTGCATTGGAATGATACAAAATCCTGTTTTACATTTCAACTGCACAGGCCAGGCAGGAGGGGAGTGTGTACAGGGGGGGGGGGGGGGGGCAGCTCCACTACCATTACCGCCACCACTCCTCCTTCCACAGGTGCAGGCAGGCTGCTGGTGTTTTTCTCAGCTCTGGTGCTGGTGCGGAGCAGTACGCCGCGAGCTGCTCGAGCCTTTGTTTTACTCCGACTCCCTCTTGCTCAGCAGCCTTTTCGAACAAAACATTATGCTAATGAGCTCCAAACAGCTGCTCTTCACTGTCAGCCTCTGTGTGTCTGTGTGTGTGTGCATGACAGGTGTGTGTGTGTGTGCATGACAGTTACAGTATGTGTATTACACTGTGTGTGTCTGGTTATGTGTGTGAGAGAGAATCGGCGTGAGATGTGCCTGTGTTTGCATTGTGTTGTGTATCTCTCTCTCTCTCCCTCTCTCTCCCTCTTTCCCTCTCCAGGGACACACACAGGGCACACATGGTTAATGGACTCTACTTCAAGTGTGAGTCACGTGTGCAGTGTTTACCTCTCAGGCAGATAGGCTACCTCCTCACTCCGTCCTGTCCAACATAAAGGACACTTCTACACACAACAGGAGCCTGGGCCATCAGGCTACTCCGAGATGTAGCCATACGATAATTGTTGTCATTATAGACCCTTTCAACAATAAAAACAAAAACAATGCTGAACGTTCTATTTGGGCCCCAATCTACTTCCTCTGCATTAAGATAACATATGGAATGTTAAAAAGGAAGTCTTGTGGGGCCAACTATGATGCTGATAATGGAACTCTCTTGAAAGGGTCCATTGCCATCATTATTATCATAAGCATAAACGTCACAACCACCACAAAGGGGAGAAAAACACTACAATATCATGAATAAAAATGGATGCCTTAAAAACCCTTAAAGGTGTAGGTTTTTGAACATTCTAAGTTCCGCAACAATTGAAGGTTCTAAAATTCTATGTTGAATTCAATGAACCCAGATATTCTTTAGAATGTTAATTTCTCAACATTCCTGTCACACCGGTGTGACGGTACTCCTTTAAGGGTTAATGGTTGCAACATCAACTGATGATAAAATTATATTTTATATTTTATAAGACTCACAACACTTCCAATCATCTACTGACCCTGATACCCTTACATACCCATATCCATAGCCTACCGTATACACTTACTGTAGTGATACCTTACGAGGACAACATTGGAGTAGAAGAAAATTGGAGCGGGGAGAAAATAAACACAGAAATAGATAGTGCTGCTGCGACACTACTGTGTAATGATGGTCCACTTGAACAGTGCAAGTGCATGTCATGCAAAAGGGTCATAGAAAGAACAAATTACCAGCAGCGCCACTTCAGACAGGAATCAGGCCGGGATCATTTAGCTGGAAAGCGACAGGCGCACACACAGGTAGAATGGACACTGAAGACCTTAGAGCTCATCATCTCTGTAACGATTTGAGCTGAGAGCAATTTGTCACATCCAGACCACATAGGGCCTCATTCTGGCCTAGACAGGAGCGATGCTGCCAAATTACAGACACACTGCATCCAGAGTACCACAGAAATCACAAAGCAATTAGCCTAATAAGACACACAATACAGATTGGTTATTGTTATTTCAAGATGGCTGGTTATTATTATTATTGTTGCAATTGTTATTATCATGGGCCTATTACACATGAGCATGTAAAATGGAAAAAGTCGTACAGGGAGTCATTATACCTTTAAGACATCTGGCTAATGCTAGAGTAAATTGATTATCTGTTAGCACTTTTTATGAACATAGGTCACGCCACTGCTCTGCAAAACAAGTCGCAGCTCAGCAATTAAGAATAAGAATTAGAGGTAGGCTCATCTTAATTTGAAGGGTTTTAGCTCTTTGCCTCAAGTAGGCAATTGTCTTTCCCCCAAAGGGTGCTTTTATATGGTCTAAGCTTAATGTTTAATCGTGAACTACTGCCAAATGACCCTGAAACTAAATAGAGATGAAACAACGCAGAGAGAAGGGTAAAGTAATGCCAAATGCTGGAACGCTAAACGTTTGTTGTTGTTCAGGGAAGGGGGCCCTGACACCTGCCAGCTAGTCACAGGCAGTTAACCTCAACAACATGAGAAACTCTCATCCGAATCAGCCAAGCTGCACAAACAAGCGTACCAACTCCAACGTTACTAGTCTACTGCATTCTCCTCCTGCAGACTTGCAAGAATCCAACGGCACTACATTTGTGAGGATCTTTTCTTTGTGCAGGTAAGAAGGTGGGATCTAAATGGGATGGCTGTACCGCAATAGAAGGTAGACAGCTGCTGAAGTTGACTGTCTGCATGGTAGCCTACTCTCAGTGATTGCCTGTTTAAGATGTGCGAGCATAACATTATTGTTATTAATATAAATAAAAACAGTCTTAGTTATTCACGCATCATGCTCATTTCCCAAATAACGTTATAGGTTAACCTGTAATTGAAGGTCTATGTTAGCTCTTGGTTAAGTTAGCTAGGACAACTAATAGCTAATTAGCTGGTAATTACCGTTAGACCTATATATATATAATACAGATATTGCTAAGTAAGTACGTTATAATATCTTGAAAGTTACGATTAAGCAACACCAAATAAATTGACAAACCTATCTTTAGTTCTTGTGTGGGGGTAATCCAGCACAGGAAAGCTGCGACAAGTTAGACAACCGTGTTTGTGTTGTGGTTAACGTTACAACTACGCGGCTATTTGTAAAAACAAAGGCGCATTGTAATGCCTCTTTCGAAACTGTTGATTGCATACAATGGAACATAGAGAAATGTCAAGATTAGACATTAAAAATATGTCGAGTTTCAAATTCTGAAGAGTTGTCTGCTCTGCTAACGTTAACTGCTTTCAATGTTCCCGCAAAACATGGCAATGTTTTCCCGAACGGAATGCTGGGAAATGAGGCTTTAGTTCATTGGGTTCTATGTAAGGAAATATGACAAAAACTACATGTACCTTATAGTGCATCAGTAACCATCCCACTGGAGAGCGACATCATCTACTACATTGGTCCTGTTTTTTTACTTATTAGGCATTTTTATACAGTCAACTCACATACAAAATAATGAATAATTTAATAAAAACACATATATTTAAATGCTCAATGACTTTATCACAATTAACACAATTTCAAACAATTCTGTCCACAGCTCTCCACCTTACCATGTCCCTTCAGCCCCTGACTGCAGTTAACTGTTCGAGTCTTCTGCAGCCTGGCTGCTCCTTGCTGCAGCTGGATGGTGATACTCTCCTCTTTGGGCAGAAAGGCTGGCCCAAGCGCTCTTGCCCCACGGGTATCTTTGGGGTGCGAATAAAGAACAATGAGTTTAAGCTGCGCCCCATCACTTTCTCCAACAACTCCTGCTACCTGCCACCCCTGCGCTGCCCAGCGGTGGCTCGGATGGAGGCCCTTGACGAGAGCCCTGAGGGCTACCTGATCCACGGCGGCCGCACCCCCAACAACGAGCTGTCGCCGGCACTGTACGTCCTGAGCGTGGACAGCCGCGGCTGCAACCGCAAGCTGACCCTGCGCTGTGAGGAGAAGGAGCTGGTGGGGGAGGTTCCGAGCGCACGCTACGGCCACACGGCCAGCGTGGTGCACAGCCGCGGCAAGAGAGCCTGTGTGCTGTTTGGGGGGCGCTCGTATCGCCCGCCGGGCCAGAGGACCACCGAGACGTGGAACAGCGTGGTAGACTGCCCCCCGCAGGTGTTCCTTGTCGACCTGGAGTATGGCTGCTGCTCGGCCCACTACCTCCCCGAGCTTACTGATGGCCAGTCCTTCCACCTGGCGCTGAGCAGAGGAGACAGCGTTTACCTCCTGGGGGGCCACACGCTGTCGTCCGACTCAAGACCCCCACGCCTGTACCGCCTGCGCGTTGAGCTGCTACTAGGGAGCCCTAAGTTGTCCTGCGAGGTTCTTGACAACGGCCTGTCCATCACCAGTGCCATAGCGACGCGCTTGGACTCTGAGCACGAGTACGTCATCCTGGGTGGCTACCAGGCAGACCAGCAGAAGCAACTGCAGTGCTGCTCGGTGGTTCTGGACGAAACCGGGATCCACATAGACCCGCGTGAGGCACCCGCCTGGAACGGGGAGATCAGTGGCAGCCGGGTGTGGTTCGGGGGCAGCCTGGGGAAAGGCCATGCCCTCATTGCCGTCCCCGCCGAGGGAAACCCAGCGCCTGCCGACGCGTTCTACCTGTACCAGGTGAGCTTCAAACAGGAAGGAGGAGGCGAGGAGTTCACACAGGGCTACAGCCAGGAGTCCACCGACATGGAGGACTCCACTCCACTGGAGGACTCCGAGGAGCTCTACTTTGGCCGCGACCCCCACGAGCTGGAGATGCTAGCCAGCGACGGTGAGGGTGACACGTACAACGAGGAGGACGAGGAGGACGAGTCGCAGACGGGCTACTGGATCCGCTGTTGCTCCGGCTGCCAGGTGGACGGCAACACGTGGGAGCCCTTCTACTCCACGGAACTCACGCGGCCCGCCATGATATTCTGCTCCAAGGGCGAGGAAGGGCACTGGGTGCACGCCCAGTGCATGGAGCTGCCCGAAACCATCCTGGTGCGCCTCTCCCAGAACAACAGCAAGTACTTCTGCCCGGACCACGCCGGCCAGGGCCGCCAGGAGAGGACACCGCCACGTCAGGAGATGCCCGTCAAGCGCACACCCATGAAGACCCTCCACAGGAAGGCCCCTGTCAAGCTCAACATGACCCCCGCCAAGAAGAGCTTCCTGAGAAGGCTGTTCGATTGACCACCTGAAGGGCCCCTGATGGCTTCAGCATTTGCCATGCAAACCATTGTGATGTTGCTCAGTATGTATTGATTGAATGTCTATGGACTCAAAGTGTATTGCTGAATCTTTAATAAAACATGATTTAACATGTATTTGACATGTTTTTTGTATTAAATTGCATTTTATCATTCAATAAAATATTTGTAAATTGAAATCTCAAGGCTCAAAGGGCTTATTTTGATTACCTTATTTATTATTAATTATGTTTTTTTGAGAGTGTGGATAAACCGAGTCTTAGTTTACCAAAAAATGCATACATTAATTTAAAGGAATAGTCTAACATGATTGTTGCACATAACACAGTAGAATGCATTTGACAAAAGTCATGTGTGGGTTTCAAATTCTTTATTTTCAGTTGCATCAATCAGAACACAAAAGTCTTGACATTATACATGCCATATCATACAGTCAGTAATTGCAGCAACAAATATTGAAAACAACTGTTATCAAAATGACAATTAATTAAACAGGAAATACAGAAGTTAATCAATAAATCATCTTATATTGATTACTGAATAACAGTAATACAGAAAATCAGAAATTAAAATGTCAAATGTAATGTCAAATTAGCTAAATGGATTTTTGCGCAATGTTTTTAAGATCAGCTGTCTTATGAAAAAATATGAAGTCTCAAAACAATATGTGACTTGTACTTGTAGATCAATTATGATGTGTGTATGAGAGAGATAATACAATATACATCAATTAAGAATACAGAGATGTTTTCAGTGAAGACAGTGTAACATAATCTGAGATTTAAACCAGAGTTAAAACAACACATAAAAGAAGGTCTACAAAAGATTTTGTGTACACGTTACACTGAAATGTGCATATGACATCTCAGACAGTAAAGACAAGGTAAAGGTCTTAAGCTAAGACAACTTTGGAGATGAGCGTGCTTTGGCATGGTGCCAGTTCTAGTGTCGACATGTGAGACTGCGTCAGTACCACTCAGGAAGTTACCTTCCCCCCGAAAAGCTAAGTGCCTCCTCAGGCTTTGTATGGCAATTGTAGTCTGGAGCTTTCCTTTACTGTGATTTAGTAGAAGGTCAATGTGTCCTTTTATTCTGAAATGGAGGTAGAATTGTTGCCACTCTCATACGCTGTGCCAGTGAGCGGAAATATATAGGGGTATTTCAAAGTCATCCATGCCCTATTGCTTTACCCCTGGAGCCAGATATATAGCTCTAAAGCAATCCTTTTCCCCAGCACCCCCAAAACTAAGACAATTTGAGTTTCCCTAATTCCATTTCGCCTCAGCCCAAGTGATAAATTAATACAGCTATCATAAATGTGGGCTCCCTTAACACAATTTCCTCCCGGTGACTTACAGCATTTTCATCTGTTTCCATAAATAATCCTTTTGTATAAATTCATGAATGTGTCATAACCTTGCAATACAATAAACTCTCTCATATTTTATGTGAAGCCCAAGATAAAAAGTCTCAAAATCCTCCTCTTAAAAGCCGAGGGGGAGAAAGGGAGTCTATTCCCTTCTGATCCAACCTTCAGCGTAAAGCAATTTATTTTGCATTTACAAACACAGATGGAGAGAGCAAGTGGAAGTCCCTTATAGTGACACAGAGGAAGTTATCTTAACTGTCTGGAACCTCTGAATGGAATATAAAGCTTATCATCATTTACTTTAAAGAAGCAGAATGTGTTCTATTGCATCGTTTAAATGTCTGAAATTAAAACCCATTGTTGAATACTGAACAAGAAATGTATCAAGACAGAAAGAATCCTGTGAACCCATTTCACAAATCACCAATAAAAATCCACATCGGCGCTAGAAGTCAACAACTGACTGAAGGCCCTTTCCTAACTACTACATATTTCATAGAAACTCAGACTCTTAGAAGTCTGGAACCTCCAGTAACATATCACTGTCGTCCACAATCTCCTCTGGGTTTATAGTGGCCTGCAGGGCCTTGGCTGAGTTCTTATGGGCCTCCATAAACTTCTGCAGGTACTTGGATGTGTACAGCCAGTGGTGCTTGAGTACGTCTTCCAGCTCGAAGGTCTTGGACTGCCGGGCGTTCATTTTGCGGAAGCGTCGGAAGAGCTTGTTGCCGGACTCGTTGCCCTCGCTGGCCCAGGCGCCAATGGAGCCGTCGCGCTCCACGATCTCGGGCACGTGCGCCAGTGTCTTGTGCAGGTAGTTGGTGATCTTGCCGTCGTAGCGGTACTTGAAGGCGGTGGAGAGCAGCTCGGCGAAGCGCTGCGAGTTGAAGCTGTAGCGGCACAGCTGGACTGGGCACTCACGGGCTGGCCAGGTGGAGCGCCACACGGGCTTCATCTGCAGATAGAGCCCCACGAGCTCGCGCAGCAGCTGCCGCCGATCCTCCGAGGGCACCAGTTCGCACACCACCTCCACCGCTTCAGCCGTCATGAGGCGCCGCGCGTAGTTGCCGTTCATGCGCATCACCGGCTTGAGCTTGAGCTTCTTGCGCAGCTGCTTGTCGAGCGCCGCGCGCCACCGCCGACGTTCCTCGCGGCCCGGCGGTGGGGAGTTGCCGTGGCGGGCGTGCATCTCGCCGATCTCGTCCTGGAAGATCTTGTAGAACTCGGTGGCGTTGCCGATGTCACAGTGCAGCGCGTCCAGCGTGGGCTGCGTCTCCATGAAGGCCTTGGCCGAGACGCCCTTGACGCGGTCGCGCAGCTCATCGGCCGACTCGGCGAAGGGGTTGGTGCGCCACAGCTCGTAGCGCTCGAGGTTCTCCTGGTGGCTGCGCGTGATGGTGTGCAGCACCATGTTGTGCGAGGCCTCGGCGCGCGTGGAGTCGCACAGCGTGCAGATGTAGGTGGAGCCGGACGCCTCCAGCCCCTCCATCTCACGCACCATCTTTTCGTCATAGCCCGTGCCCCGAAAGTGGAAACGGAAAGAGCGCGGCAGGCCGCCCAGCGACAGGATGAGGCGGCTCTCCTTCATGGCGTCCCGCTCAGCCACCACGGGGCCCAGGATGGCCGTGAGCGTCTCGTGGTCCGACTCGTCCACGAACATCAGGCACAGCGGCTTGCAGGAGAGCTCCGAGTTGGGCTTCATCTCGTGGAAGATGACCACCGGGGAGCTGGCTGGCTCATCGTCCTCGGGCTCCACCTGCGCCGACACCGACATGATGGTGAAGGAGAAGCGCACGGCCTTCTCGGGCAGCGCCGGCCCACCGCCATGCTTCTCACTCACGTCGCCCATGCCGTCGCATGACTCCTTGATGGTGACGTTGAAGCCCGTCACTGAGCTGTCGTCCAGGCCCTGCTCCCTCAGGCCCTCCATCAGGTCCTCCTCCAGGTCCTTGAGCGCCGACACCAGGGCCACGTCGTAGCGGAAGCGCCGGGCGATGGTGTCTGCAGGCACGTCCTCCACCGAGCTCATCCAGCCCGAGAGCCCGTCCAGGATGCCCACGTCCCAGCTACTAGACACGGCCTTCAGAGCTGGCTGCCACTCGAAGGGGTGGAAGCCCGGCAGCAGCTCCTTCTCAGCGGCGCGCAGGGTATGCAGCGGCTGGAAGATTTGGCGCCCACTGGTGGCCTTGACGGTGCGGTACATCTTGTGGTACTGGCTGCAGCTGAGGAAGGTGTTGACCCTGATGGCAAGGCACACAGCAGGATGCAAACCATACCCCCTGCCTGTGTCAGTAAACAGAGACAGAGAAACAGAGAGCATGCTGGGTGAGAATGCAAGGCATGAGGGATGAAAAACATTACAGTGTGTATGTGTGTTTGTGTGTGTGATTTTTATGCATACATGTATGTGAATGTATGTGAGTGTGTGTGTGTGTTTGTGCGTGTGTGCGTGTGTGTGTGTGTGTTGTGTGTGTGTGTGTGTGTGTGTGTGTGTGTGAGTGTGTAGTTTTGTGTGTCAGTGTGTCTGTGTGAGTGTTTCTGGGCGTTTGTGTATATTTTGTGACTGTATATGTGTATGTGCCTTTTCAATTCATGCATATACACACTGCATATCTGTGCAAATTATTCAATGTTGTGGTGATAACAGTGGCTCAGAGAGTGTCCTTTACACAGAGCTACATTTGTAATGATCATTACTGCTATAATAGGACGAGGGGTGAATCGGCGAAGCTGACAGAACTGATCTATTGGTTGATGATGAAAACAGACGCCAGCTGGGCCCGATTCCCCAGGGTGCTGGATTCTGCAGCCTGTGTCATTTACAGAAACAAGAGCAGGCGCTGTTGTTTTCAGCCTAACAGGCTCTTGACAAGAACTGTTATTGTGAGTCAGAGTGACATGGAGGAAGAGAGATGGTGACAGCCCTGTTTAAAGTTTATGGTCATCTCACCACCATAAAAAAAGCACACATACAACTCCACCATCTCATTTTTATGTAGCATATGCTATGAAGGCTCACAAATTATTTCATAAAAAAGTAATGGTCACAAGTAAATTATGTATGAATGTTTGTGGAGTCCATCTGCATTATTGAATTCTTCAGACAAAAAATATGGCAACAAGTTAGAAATGAAACTTTAAATGAATGATGCTATTCCACATGGGGACAACATTTACATGTGACCTTGCCAAAAGGTTTTTTTCTAACTCTGCCACCTGCTCAGTGGACACTAATACATCTTCTGTCTGCTGCTTTATAAATAATTTAATAGGTTAGTCTAATTTGTTTGTTTTACTCCTCATCCAGTCGACTCTCCCAAAGCGCCATGAGACATGTGTAAAGCGCCATGGGACATGTGTAATGTTTTGCCACTATAAGTGAAATGAAATTGAACATTTAAATTTACCCTTTACATAGTAATGTGCCCAGACCTGTGGGCAATCTCTGCTGCTCAAAAGTGTCTCTGCTCAAAAATGTCTGCTGCTCAAAAGGTTTTAGAGTACAGAGGGTTAGCAGCAGGACAGCAGTACTGAGGCCAGTGGAGTGGTACTTTACCTTGCATCATGGCCTCCAGCTCATCTGCCTGTTTGTGCTCGTTCCCCGCCCTCAGAGCCAGCAGGAAGAGTGTCAGACAGACAGACTTGGTGTCCCCTCCTTCCTCCTTGTCGGCGAACGCCCGCACCTGGTTCTTCAGCTCCTTGAGCCGGTGCTTCTGCGCACGCCTGGTGAGGGACAGCAGGTGCTGGCGTGGGCGCCCGCCCTTGTTGACCGGCAAGTATCCGTCCAGATCCCTGTCCACATCCGGGCCCAGCAGGTCGTCTTCGTCCGGCTGCCTCTGATGGAGGTGGCCTTGGCAGTGGGCCCTGAAGGAGTCCATCCTGACCAGCTCACCACAGCCCTCCCTGGGGCACAGCAGGGGCAGGGACTGCAGCACCACCAGGAAGGCCTTGGGCGGGCCCTTCAGCTCTGTGGGCTCCGGGCAGGGCAGCTCGCAGACTGGGCACTGGGCACCCAGCGCCCGGCTGTACTTGAGGATGCAGCCACGGCAGAAGAGGTGTCGGCAGGGGGACTGGACGGGGTCGCTCAGCAGGTGGTCGCACACCTGGCAGGTGACGGCGCGGAGGAAGTCGGCGGGCAGGTCGTCGGGCAGCAGCTTGGAGCTCAGGTGGTCTCTCTGGCAGAGGGTGATGTTCTTCACCCACAGGGCTCTCTGTGCGCCCGGCTTCACCCTGCTGCTCCTGCTCACAGGCCCATGTGGTGGCTGCTGCTGCTGCTGCTGCTGCTGCTGCTGCTGCTGGTCCACTAAGGCTCTCAGCACCCTCTTGCCCCCGACGCCAGCAGCGGCGCTCT
>NC_055967.1:31609787-31614787 GCF_018492685.1 Alosa sapidissima
TCACTGTTAATGTCTGCAGTTTGTAACTGTCTTGGGGCAGTACTAGGGTGGAGATGGCCTTGCTTGTGTCCATACACTGTAGTGCAGAAAAAGGCTTCATAATTAGATATTTGACTCCGGTCTGCGTCAGGGTTCCCCTTTCTGTAGTAGTCAGTCATTCCTTGCCCTTAAGACTTAAGATTTACTTTTACACACACATTTTACACACACACACACACACACACACACACACACACACACACACACACACACACACACATACACACACACACACACACACACACACACACACACACACATACACATACAGTATGTATATGCATAAGGATACACATACTGTATGCATACACACATACACAGACACATTCACACAAACATACTCACATACATACTACTGTATGTGCACCCACATACCTGTACTACATTTAAAAAAAAAAAAAAACATGTTCACGTCAGCCATCTCTGAACTGCCTAGCACACACACATCTTGTCCACAACCTGTCCACACACATCTTCAGAGATTTTGATGGGATGTTGTATACTGCTGGGTTGGAAGTTGGAGGCACCCTTTCCCCACTATGTTTGTTTCTCCCCATTCTGGAGTGTTAGTGCTAGAGATAGACTGCAGGCCAAGCTGCAGACGCGTATTGCATGGTGGCTCTCTCTCTCTCTCTCTCTCTCTCTCTCTCTCTCTCTCTCTCTCTCTCTCTCTCTCTCTCTCTCTCTCTCTCTGTGCATGCAAGATGTGTTTCGTGTTCATCCTCCAGTGTGTGTTTTGTTTCCTATTTGTCAAATGAAACCCTTAACCAGCTGTGAAGTATTTACTGCTGGGTTGGGCATTGAGGGCGGCTCTTCCCACATTTTGGACAGTGTTAGAAGTAGGCTCTGGCACACACGTTGGGCGAGCTGCAGATGTCTCCTGACAAACAAGGCCAGACCCCGGGAGACCCACGTCTCTTTGCGCCTGCTGATCAACTTGTTATTGATAAACGGGGTGGCAGTTTGATTAATGGGGGGGGGGGGGGCATGGCATGTGCATATAGCCACCTGGCTTCTGTCTGTAGGTTTGTTTCCTGACTAAATGAGGTGGTTTGAGGGACAACTGAACAAGGGGACATTTTCAGCTCAGAGCCGCTGAGCTGGTGTGTGCTTTTATCAGTCCAGGAAGAGAGTTTTAGTGCTACACACTGTTGCAGAAACATAAAGTCATCCAAGTGGAATCAAGCAGCTTTGGGAGCATTGGGACCTACTGTATGGTTAGAAAATCAAGATCATATACAAATACACATACCGCTCAGTTTAGTAGTTTACGTAAGGTAGGCCTACAGAGATCAGCATGTGAAGTACAAACATCTGCTGCCCTCCCCCCAACCCACCCACAGTATAATAATAATAATAGTAATAATAATAATAATAATAATAATAATAATAATAATAATAATAAGTAAAAATGAGAACTCAGAAGATGGTAAGGAGATAGATACAACAACACATATAATACAACTTGTGCAGTGAAAATAGGAAGACTGTAAATAGCAGCAGTAGAATGTAAAATAATGTGAAGAAATAGGCTACAAGATAAAAGTGAGTTAACTAAAAGCTCTCATATACAGTTATGTTTTCAGGTCTTTTTTACTACTATTAAGACTTTAACAGAATGGGCACTAGTCAGGTGATGAAATAGAAAAATCAATTTGAGTGGTCATGCACAATATACATCCTGTTCAATTAGATCAGGTCAGATTGAACTTTTTGTCATTGTGCAGAAAGCAGGTGCAAAGGCAATGAAATGTAGAAAAAAATCGCTCTGTGAAGGACAACAGAACATCTACCAGTACCAACAGCACAGCAGCCATGACAGATCTTGGGACTGCACCGGTCCTTCTTTCCCAGTCATCAATGAGAAGTGACAGCGTGTCCTGTTCTAGAAGGAATGTAAAATCAGGTCTTGTGTATTATTAAACACATGTGGCGAGATGAGATAAAAATAAGATGATGAAAATCTTTCGTCCAGTCAGGAGGAGATATAGGAAAATCAATCTGACCGGCTCCCCTAGACTGCCCAGCACAACATGCATGCTATTATTATTATTAGAGTGTCTGCTGGCATCGGCAGTCCTAAATGAAGACATGGACATTGGGGCCTGTCAGGCAGTGCACAAGGGAGCTTACGAGGTCCCTTTGAGGCCAGCGCCTTTTTCCTTGCTTCTGGTCATCAATGGGAAGTGACAGCATGTCCTGTTCATAAATCTTGCACCTGTCAAAGGGGGGGGGGGGGGGGGCTGGGGAGAGGTTCGCTCCCGGTTTCTCCTGCTGCCAGCGCCGCTGGCCTTTAGCCGACCCGACTCGCGGGAAACCCGTGCAGCACCGCGGGCTTGTTTGGCATTTATGTGCCCGTGCCACTGCTTATCTGAGATGAAATGCAGCTACTGAGGATATCATCCCACTAAAGGTTTAAGAGGGCCATTTCACTGCAGATCTGTGTGTAATACACAAATCCTTTTGGTCTGAATTATGCACCCCTCCCTCGTCTCCATGTGGTTAAATCAGCTTGGCTTCCGATCATTCTCCTGCTCTCTCTCTCTCTCTCTCTCTCTCTCTCTCTCTCTAAACCTGTTTCTCTATCCCTCCTTCACCCCCTTCTCCTCTCCCCCACCTGCCTTGCTATTCCCCCTCTGTTTAGTTTATTTTGTGAATTAATATTTTAAACTGTTTCCCCAAGCGAGAACCCATTTGTCAAAGGTAGCAGCCATTCTCTTTTTCCCTCTCTTTCCTCACTGTCACAAGCACACATGTAGTCTGTCTCCTTACCTTTATTTTTGCACTTACTCTTTTTATTCCTTTGCCTCTTTCTGCCTGTCTTCTCTCTCTCTCCTTTCTCTCTGTCTGCCACATTCCATTTCTTTTCTTTCTCTCTCTCTCTGTCTCTGTTTCTCCCTTTCTCTCTGTCTGTCTGCCTCCCTCCCTCCCTCCCTCGCTCCCTCTCTCCCCTTGTCTCTCTCCTCCACCCTCTCTGTCTGATACAGTCTGGAGTTCTCATGTGGGTTGGGCAGGGCTGGTTGTCATGGCCCTGCTTGACCCAGCTGTGCCCATGGCAGACAGTGGTGACAGATGGAGCTCCAGAAGGAGCAGAGGGAGACTCTCCACCACCACCACCACCACCACCACTTCTCTCAGACTCTCTCTCCTTCCCTCATTCTCCATCCACCTCTATGTCTTTCCCACTAACTCTCCCTCTCCCCACGTCTCCCTCTTTCTCTCTCTCTCTCTCTCTCTCTATCTCTCTCTCTCTCTCTCTCTCTCTATCTCTCTCTCTCTCTCTATCTATCTATCTCTCCCTCTGCCTCTGTGTCTTTCCCCTGACTCATTACTCTGGCTGCAGCGCCCCCCTAATAATCATTAATGTGATTATCAGAATGCAGCTTAGCTCATTAGTTTCCCTCTTTGCCCCTGTCTCCACACATTTCTCATCTCCTCTCCCTCAGCGCTCCCTCTCTCTGCTCCCCTTTCTGTCGTTTATTCTCTGTGCTTCTCTCTCTCTCTCTTTTCCTCCTCTCTCCTCCTCTCCAGCATTGTTCTATCTCTGTATTTCTTATTTTGTTCCTCTTTCTATCCCTCTATCGTTTTCTCCCTTCTCTCTTTCTCCTCCTCTTACTTGCGACTCTCTCTCTCTCACACTCTCTCTCTCTCTTTTACCTCTCTCACTCACTCTCTCTCTCTTTTACCTCTCTCTCTCACTCTCTCTCTCTCTCTCTGTCTCTCTCTCTTTGTCGTCTAATGGTCGACACATCTGACAGAGAGGTACAAGAGCGGCGGCAGCAGCTCGGCAGGAGAGTGAGCCCTGACGTGACGTGTTTGTCTGGGGTGGCTCCACGTTCAAAGCCGTGTCTGGATCCACGCTGCCTGTGGCAGATGGGTCTGCAGAGAGAACAGAGCGCGGCAGAACGTTTCTCCAGCTCGTATTTGGGATCTCTCAGAGCAGCTAACCTGCACTGGGTCAGGGCTTTCGTTAAAAAAAATGTGTGTGTGTCTGTGTGTCGTTTCTGTTTTGTTGTTTGGGGAATTTGAGAAAGTGTGCCACTTGCTTAGCCCAGTCTGTGTGTAGAGGTGCCAGAATGTCAGCAGGAACTGAAAATGGCTTCTCCAAAAACATAAACTCCAAAAAGAAGGGGAACGCTCTTGACAACAAAAAAATAACATTTTGTGTGTGTGTGTGTGTGTGTGTGTGTGTGTGTGTGTGTGTGTGTGTGTGGGTGTGGGTGTGTGTGTGTTTAACGAGACAACAGAGTGAGACCCTCACCAGATGGGCCTCATCTCCTGGAAGTAAACCCAGCGAAATGAGAGCAGCCAGGCAGATTCGACGGGATGAGGAGGAGCCGAGGTGGTGAAGGGAGCGATGTCTTTAATCAAAATAACAATGCTTTTTAATTCAGCTTTAATTAAATCAGGTTCCCCCTCAGCTCAGTTCCAGCTTGACGGTGCCTGGAGACTCCTGGCCTCACAACATTCACTCTTCGTTTTCTTTTCTTATTTTTCTTATTCTTTTCTTACTGCTGTTAGTTTACCCAGACATCTCACTGACAGCAAGCTAGCAGGAGTGTGTGTGTGTGTGTGTGTGTGTGTGTGTGTGTGTGTGTGTGTGTGTGTGTGTATGTGTGTGTGTGTGTGTGTGTGTGTGTGTGTGTGTGTGTATGTGTGTGTGTGTGTGTGTGTTGTACCTGGACATGAGCAGATGCAGAGCTGCAGCAGAGACTTTTGTTACTTTTCTCAACTTCTGGGTTGTCCAGAGGCCAGAGGAAAATGCAGACTCTCCATCTCAGGACCCCGAGCCAAAGTGAGCCGGCAGGGAGACAAGAGAGCCGTGTCTTGGATGGACGTAAATGAGTTTTCAAACTGCCTCGAAATGACTCGGTTGGTTGTACTTGGTTTTCGGCACTGAGATATGGACGGAACTTTCCGGGCTATCTTTTCAGCGTGGCCACATTGTCTGTCTTTCTTTC
>NC_055967.1:31627317-31632317 GCF_018492685.1 Alosa sapidissima
GGGAGAGAGAGAGAGAGAGGGGAGAGAGAGGGGAGAGAGGGGAGAGAGGGGGAGAGAGAGAGAGAGAGAGAGAGAGAGGGGGAGAGAGAGAGAGAGAGAGGGGGAGAGAGAGAAAGGAAGGAGATAATGTGACAGGAGAAGAGAGGAGAGGGAAAGTTAGTTTGTCCTGAAGGAAATGTGTCCTCTGCATTTAACCAATCAGGGGGCAGTGTACTGTAAACACCTACATACACACACATACAAACACACACTAAAGAGAGAGGAGAGGGGAGAGCAGTGAGAATGACAGGCAGGTGTGAATAACAGGTTTAAGAAGTATGAGGAACAGTCAGTATGGACCCTTTCAACAATAAAAACAAAAACAATGCTTGAACATTCTATTTGGGGGCCCCAATCTACTTCCTCTGCATTAAGATAACATATGGAATGTTAAAAGGAAGTCTTGTGGGGCCAACTATGATGCTGATAATGGAACTCTCTTGAAAGGGTCCATTGGTATAGCACCCCAGTCTGCTCGGCTCGAGCAGGCCTGGACAGTGGCAGTGCACAGAGGCAGGTCTGATTCCAATGCAGTGGCAGGAAGAACAACGTCCTCTGCCAGGGGGGTGTTTCTCTGTCAGATTAGTCTGTCAGGAGATGCCACTAAATGTGTTTAGACAAGTGCAGAGTGACTAGGTCAACCTCACTCACTGTCCTCTCAGTCAGATACAAACAGCCTGCCACAGATACACAGACCACACACACACACACACACACACACACACACACACACACACACACACACACATACACACACACCTCATTCAACATGTACTGTATACATCATAAACACACACATGCAAAACATGACACACATAAGTGCATACAGAGAGACAGACACTGTACACTGAACACTGAACACTAACATCACACATGTACATATGTACAAACATACATTATAAACACAGATACACATTGAGACAGCCATGAAAACACACACACACACACACACACACACACACACACACAGTCAATATGTACAGACATGGTGACAGTTAAACATGTATGTTGCATGCATGTAAATTGTCCATGTGTACACCATCTCCACTCCTCCCCTCTCAAACACAGACATACTGTACATTAAAGACATGTGCAAAACACACACACACACACACACACACCTTCACACACAAATACAAATACAAACACACATGCACACACACACAAACACAGACGGCAATACATATACATACCTGTTAAACTAAGGGTGATGAGCAGCAGAGTGGTGGGCTTGAGAGCTGTCCCTACCATGAGGAGAGAGCGCGCGTTGGTGTATGTGTGCACCGTGTCGTGTGTCCAGCAGAGGGCGAAGATGAGGCACAGAACTCCCGAGCAGACAGCCATCACGACAGCCAGCACTGCGAAGACCCGCGAAGACTCGCTCAGTGCTAAAAACACAAACATACAGAAGTCAAACACAGGAAACAGTGGGTTTAGATTCCCACTCTGGAAATATGTACACATAGACAGATTAACACATACACACACACACACACATTCCATTACAAACACATTTTTAGACCAAAGAATCATCAGCTCCAGGGCTCTATGAGGTGGGTGAATCATACTGAATATGAAGAAAGGAAGTTGAGTGATTCTGATTCAAAGGTGCAATGGTGTGTGTGTGTGTGTGTGTGTGTGTGTGTGTGTGTGTGTGTGTGTGTTTTGTTGCATGTTTCACAGGCCTCTCATCAACATGTGTACACATGCTGACCTACAGTACAACTTCCCACCTTTTTCAAACACCTTTCAATATGACTGCTAAACTAATCTCACTGCTGATAATGCCAGTTCATGCCTATACTGTATGTGGTACAGCCTGAGTCTGTGGCAGCTGAGTACTCCACAGGCCACAGACCCACAGATCACGTCGAGATGAAAGGGAAAGATATCTGTGGTTTTTGCATTCTTTCTAGTAGAGAGTAACTGACATGCACTAGACTCATCACCAGGATGTTTTTACTCAGAGTGCAATGCAACAAGTCAGAGCGCGTCTGCTACTCTACCAGCGCATTCCTTCACCAACTACCCAACCAGTCCCCCCGGCATCTCCGCCTGCGTCTAAGAACAACAGATTCACTGTAAGAGGGAAATGCTGCCCTAAAAAAAAAGCCTCACAGAAATGTCAACACCCGAGTCTGAAACAACCAGTGTGACAAACACAATCACACCTAGTTGACCTTTGTACCATTTCACCAAGTTTTTAAGGATTGTTTTCTACAGACACTTAGGGAGGGGACCGATCCTATTGCTTGAAAGAAAGAATATGGAGAACCCTTAGCTTCTATTTAAATAATAGACTCTCTCACTCTTCACCTCTTTTCTCTTGTTTTACTTATACTTACACTCATTGTGAAATGAATGTCTCGTCAGACTCACCTTTGATAACTCTGTCTCCTGTCCAGCCCCTGTCCTGGACAGTCCACTCGTTGTCGGAGCTGGTGGTGTTGACCACTGTCCAGAGTCCTTGGCTACCTAGCCAGAAAGGAGTCCATACTGCGACCATCACAAACAAACAGCCCAACAGTCCCACGCATGACTCGATCACCTGGAACCGATGCGCCAAGGCTTTCCCTTCCTCCACTGACATCTCTGAGGCGAGAGAACGAACCGTCAGGAACCGAGAGAGAAATGGAGGAATACAACACAGGTAAGGTGACACGTTGAACAACACAGGAAATCAGGGGTAAGGAAAAGACACACCTGAGAAAAGGAGTGAACAACGCTACCTATCCTAGGTGGGTGGAGCTTTTACAGGTGAACACCTGTCCATATTACAACAGCAGGCTATTAGTCATGCTTTGTGGCTACATTAAAGAACGCTTAATTAACATCAGGAAATAATATAATTAATATGGGTAAGTACTTAATTTCAGTAATTATACACAAAACCGTATACTAAAAACGTTGGTCAGCTAATGCAGTTAACTTCCCACATATCTCTGAATCAATCAAAACGGCAAACGTACCCTCAGATTTAACAAGCTTTAGGAAATGTCAATGCTGCAGTTTACATGGTTTATTCAGGTCTATTATTAATATTCAGATTTATTGTTAATATTTAAGTAATGTTAGTCGAGAGGTATTTTAATATAAAGCGCTTCCCTCATAAGACACTGAAAAGTGAATGGAGGGCATCCCTGCATCTTGCTCCGACAGAATCAACATCAAACTGCAGTCGAGCACGTACACACAGACTACAAGCATACTAATGAGACCGAAGAGCATAAGAAAACCAAAACCCAGTGGAGGGGGTAAAGCACTTACCGCGTGTTTTGCTCTCCGGCTCCGAGGACTCCCGAGAGCGCAGCCATCGCAGCAGCCCCTTGGCTGCATCTTTGAGTTGATGAAGCATTGATTAAGTCTCAAAACAGTGTGTACATACAAAGTAGATTAAACACAAGTCAAGCCGCCGAGAGACAGCGACAGAGAAGTCAAACTAGACACAGTCAGAACTCTTTCTCTCATACAAGTGCACACTCTGTATCGTATGCCCGAATTCAACGTTTCACCTCTCAGTAGCTCCCTAGGTCTGAATACTGCTTCTGTGGTTGTTTCGTCTGCTGTCTCACTGTAAAACTGTAAAACACTCCTCTGCCTCTACAGCGAGTACCGCCCCTGACGGAAACCCCCACGTGATGTTTGAGTTCCCCCTGAATCCCCGCTGAATCACGCCCGCTCGTGCCACTCGTGGAAAGTGAAACTCGTGCTCATAGTGAGAGGTGACCCAAGGGTTCAGTTGAAAATAAAGGTATCCTCTGTTTTCAGGATGCGCTCTTGCTAGTGTGAAGGTCAGGAAGACGAGGAAACCACATGAACAACAATCCCTGAGAGCATTATGTCCATAGAACCAGGCTGATATGCACAATGTAGGTAGTGTACATCCACAGGTAGCCTACTGTATTTACAGTGGCCTCTTATGGAGATAGGCCTACCTTCATAAATTAACCCTTACAAAAAAGAACTTTGGTATAATATTTCTATAGTAGCCTAGTTCTATTGTAGTGCAATACGTCTATAATTTTACTCATACCTCTAGCCTATCCTGTAATATAGTAATGTAATATAGTACTAATATAGTAATAATTCTGTAATATAGTAGCCTATTCCTATTATAATACTCTAACATTTCCATAGTTCTTTTTGTATGACAAGTGACAAACAAGTAAAATAAGTCTTCCACTGTGATAACACAACAGAACTTTAAATTAAATGCTCAGATGTCTGAGTTAAAAACATTTTGTCGCTGACCATGTTTGTGGTTCACACAAAATCAAGATTACATTCTTGTTCTTGTTCCCAAATTCCTGTTTATATTCCAAATGGGCTTCTTGGGAATTATTTTACAAAACAGAGGGATTACTGTTAACAAGTTCTCACAGACCATCAAGCATACTGACATTACTGATATAATCACAAGAGTATTCCAGAGAGAAGTACGCAAGCAGAAATGTTTGTTTTTTTCACCTTGCTGAACCCAGCAGAATACTGCAGCTGTAAAATAGATTCTGAACTCTTCTTATTCAGATGTTTGTCTTCACTTGGGCATTACATTTAGTTTTCACAAAGCCGATGAACATTAATTCAACATGATATCACTCATTATCAGGAACACATATGAATATCTCTCTCTCTGTTTGTCTAGCTTCAGCCTACAACTGAGTTGCAAATTCACTGTCCCACACCCATTGTGGTTAGAAATGGAGAGAGTATGACCAGCATACACAGAAACATACTCACTGTATGAGCCACCCAACTGGAAAGAGGGCAGATCTGGGTTACAGTAGACGCTAGTGGGGTTAAAAGGGACTAAAATGAAAAGTATTCAAATACAGGAGTCCAGTCAACGAGATTTTTTTCCAGTGGAGGATTTCTTGTGCTGTATTCCAGAGTCCACAGATTAATTTGTTAAGTGATTCCATGTAAAGTATATACACTGAGTCTTCATCATAACATGTTTA
>NC_055967.1:31634817-31669817 GCF_018492685.1 Alosa sapidissima
CAGCATCACAAATCACGACATGCCATTTACAACATTCTTTACTTGAGAAGGGAGAGGGGCATGGAGAGGGGAGAGATGGTAAGGGGATTCTGAAAGCTCTGTGCACTCCACTCTACAATACACTCCCAGTTCTGCAGGGAAAATGGTTCATGTTTCAAAGGGAAAAGAACAAAAAAATAGAAGTTCGGCCTGAGTGCAAATTCTTTTTTCACTTTCCAGGCAGAAAGAGAGAGAGGGGGGGGAGATAGCAAGAGAGAGAGGCATGTCACTGTATTCAGAGAATATTATTCAAAAATGAAAGAGAATGACTAAGTAAAGAGAACACGAGGCTAAAGACTATGGCAAACAATCGAGGAGAGAAAGGCAGAAGGGAGACTAGACTGATTGAACTGAGGAGCAAGAGAAAATCAAAAGAAAAGGGAGAGAAAGAGTGAGAGCAATAGCAAAAAGAGTGAGAGAAAAAGGAGAAAGACCAAAAAAATGAAGAGTGAAAAACAGGGAGGCAGGCTGAAAAGTGACACAGAGAGGAATGAAAAAACGAAACTAGGTGAAAATGATAGAGAAACAGAAAGCTAAAAAGTTAGGGGGAACAAAAGAAAAAAAAATAGATGTGGAATGAGAAAGAGAGAGACAGTGAAAAAAAAACAAAGACTACAAGAAAAGAGAAATGGAAGTGTCGGAAAAAAACACTCAACTGACCGAGTTGCAGTCGACTTTCCTCATCGCTGAAGACGATCCGGAACCATCCGGGGCTGGAGCAGGAGAAGGCCTGGCCACAGCTAAGCACGACACGATGCCTCAGGAACCTCCGCCACAGTTCCAGCTCTGCTGGGAAGGAGGCCTCACTCAGGAACTAACACACACACACACACACACACACACACACACATAGACACAGGTTTACACATTTGTACTGGTGTCCATTTCATTTAGTTATTTATTTCTAACAGACTTAGAAGCTTCTTTTTATTCTACAATGCATGCCGTCTTTAGACCATCTTTGTCACATTGCCTTACATTTTAGCCCTTAAAGGAGAATTTGGCGATTTTTCACATAAATCTCCATTCACCGAGTACTGTCGGTACAAAAAAAAAACCGAAAACAATCGGTTTTACCTAGCTTGCATTGCTGCAGCCAACAGATCTATGTGAAAAATGGCCGGCATTCCCCTTTAATCTCACTGTGAGATGAAAACGTTGCATATAGGCAGTGTTATGATGCCCATTTCAGATAAACCACCTCAGGAGTGTAGTGGCCCTGGGGTGGGTCTCTGTCTCACCTTACTGAAGTCGGCCCAGATGAAGAAGCCGACGGGCCGGTGGAGGTAGGGCACGTCCATTTTCCTCAGCTCCTCCGCCAGGAAGCCGTGAGCTGCCCGCAGCCGCTTCCTGCAGGTGGGCAGGAACTCGTCACTGATCCAGCCTGAGAGGAACACACACGGCACACGGCAGCTTTAGGAACATGTGCAATCTGCCAACACAAACATGCCCTACAGACCTGCCAACCTGCAACTATATAGACTCCTTGTATCCGTTCAACAATAAAAACAAAAACAATGCTTGAACGTTCTATTTGGTTCCCAATCTACTTCCTCTGCATTAAGATAACATATGGAATATTAAAACGGAAGCCTTGTGGGGCCAACTATGATGCTGATAATGGAACTCTCTTGAAAAGATCTATACCTTATAAGGATCCCATCGATGACAACACCCGCACACATCTACCACAACCTTGTCATCCATAACAACAAACAACCCGCCACCACAACACAGTCATACCTCAACACCTCTACCAACCGATAAAAATCTCACCCACAAAGCTCACACCTACTATACCCATAGTTGATGCAAAATAAATGATCTGGTAAAAACAGAATGTGCCGTACCATTCTCTTTATTACAGTTAAAACACAAAATAACCCATCACCCACTTCAGTACTGGTTTGGATTATGGCTTCAAGTCTTATCTCTCTTTGCCTGGCTTTTCTAAATCCTCCAACCCCCCTCCTACACCCTCTGTAGAAGGGGGGTTGTTTATCTCTATCTTAGTCATGTGTCCACCACATGCCTGCCGGAGGATAATTCCTCAATATTCCTAAACAAAGCTTTCCTTTACACAGTGATGTCCTTGAGTTCGTCCTAAGCAGAATACAAAAAAAAAATCACTGTATCCTGTGTGATTTGGAAGGGAGATAAATTAGTCATAGGAAAGGGATGGACAATGGTATGCCAAGCATGCTTTTTTTGCATACAGTAAGGATTTAGATGGTATTAGAGCTGTGACTATTTTATTTGTTTTGCGTGTATCAGGTCTGTAACCCTTAGAATATTATTCATCGTTGTTTAGGGTGTACAAATATGCGTTGGTTTTGACCTCTAATGAGGACTGCAGACCAAGGCCGAAAGTCTGGCTGGTCGATAAGCATCCAATTCTGTGGAACTCTGTGAAATTAAGATTGTGGTACAGATGTTTCTGTCCGTCTTCTGATCTACATGAACCAAACCAAACCTGACTCACTGAATTTACAGTACCAGAGTTTCAGCTCCACCACTTTCCCCTGACCCACAGATGCACAGACTGTCACTGAAAATGTATTTCTGTACTGCAATTGCATTACTTTGGATGAAAGCATTTTCTACGGTAAATATATAAATGTATGTACCCTTGTCCTGTAGCAAACGGGCCACCTGGTGTTGGACGGGTCCTGGCACCCCATGGAAGCAGCCCAGCTGGTCCAGTGCCTCCACCAGGTCCCTGTTCTGGGAGTACAGTGTGCCAACGCGTATGCCAGCCATGGCAAAGTCCTGAACCACAAAAAAAATAAAATAATAATTCACAGTCAAAGGCATTGTTATTGTACGCATCATGGTGAAATTACTGCCACCATTACTGTATTTTTTCTTTCTCTAGTTTATATTCTTTAAATATTCAATTGTTCAATTGTTTATTCTTTAAATAATCAATTGTTCAATTGTTAGCGACCACACACATGCAATGCACCTTGACGGGCACTGGCTAGCATAAAATATGTTACAGCAATGGGCTCTGTGCACGGCTATTGCTAGTTGAATAACATAGCTACATTTTTCTAACCTGTTCAGTAATATCAGTTAATTGATTAAGGTTAGGAACATTTTAAACCCTTTTCCCGTTTGCTGGGGGGAGTGGCACACAACATTTTCACAAAGTCGGTCTACATTACCGTGAGACGAGATCCCGAAGACAATGACTAGAAAGAAGCCATATTTGCCAATGTTTTAATGTAAACAGGAAGTATATGCCAGTACGAGCAAATTCAAAATGGAGTCGTGCATAGAGCCTATACACCTGACTGACAGACTGATCGACTCATTGCATGTATACACAGCAAAGAAGCGGACACCAGACCACGGCCCCAGAGACTCACCTTACTCAGCCCCCACAGCACATGGGTCCTCTGAGGATCTGGCAACCTGCAGACAGAAAGCACATTTTACGTTGCCAGATACATAAAACCATGGGCAGATCACCAGAGCTATGTCACCTAAAAACAAAATGTTGTTGGGTAATACCTGTTGCACTTGTATGAGGTTGAGGGGAGGAAGTAACTTTGTAAGGATGAGGCGTGGTAGCCTGGCTAGCGCCACCATTTCTCAATGAGACGTGGTCTGGGAACCAAACGTTCATTTTCTCGTATTTGAAAAAAATGCCCAGATCCGTTTAGGCTATTGGATGCCACGGATGTCTATTAAATGCGTCTGTGCATAGCTCATCATCGTCTTGCTTTCCCCCCTGTTCTGTGATTGGTTCCCTATCTCAGGCGAAAATTTGCTCCATGGTCTCCAGGCTGCCTTAGCAGCGTGAATCAAATTGCGCGCAAGGCAGCATGGGAACACCCAGGCTAGAGGCGTGGTAGCCTGGCTAGCGCCACCACTTCTCAATGAGACGTGGTCTGGGAACCAAACGCGCAAATTGCGCGCAAGGCAGCATGGGAACACCCAGGCTAGAGGCGTGGTAGTATTTTTGTAGGAACGGCAGGTGGAAGTAACTTCTTACTATAAATGTGCTTTTCCAAAGTGGCACAATGCATTTCACACATGCATGTATTACATTTAAAAAAAAAAACATAAATTACATTATAGTTACTGTCTTACATTACTTATTACATTCATTTTTTACTTGTAGAAATAGAACACAATGGTCATTTAGTGAATAAAAGGCTTTGTCAATATCCATTCAAGGATCCTTTCAACAGTTTTTGCCAATGTGTCAAATCTCAACATTCCAAAGAAGTGGAGAAAATAAGCTTCTTTAAATGTAACCGTTATTTATAATTTAGTACACACAAAATCAAAAATACAGTGAATGTCACTGTGTCTAGATACACACACACAAACAAACCTTTCCATGGCTTTTAGTTTATCGTATCTTTCATGTCAACAGCCCTGACAGTGGCCTTGGTGTGCCTGGAATCCAGAGATCAGACCCTATTCATCACACTTTAAACACACACAAGCCCAGAACTTGAGCTCCGGCTAGCACACCACCATTTATGGCCGTGTTTCAGTCCTGAGCCTAAATCGGGACACTGCAGTGATGTGACACAGATGGGGAAGTAAGCCTACATCGAGACGGAAGATATGGAGATGTGAGAATAAAAATCTAGCTATGAGGATCTAATCGCCTGTTCTAAGAAGCATATGATCCGGTGGAGGCAAAACATTTTTTGTTTTGTTTTGCTGACTTTGCATGTGGACTGCTTCTGTTAAACAAAAGAAGACGCATCTTTGCGTCCCACTGAAAAGCAAAGTCTCCAGTAGGCTATACTTGCTAGTCACAAACAGGTTTTAGTAAAGCAAGGTTTAGTGGAATCCTTGTGTTCCATACACGGTCTCACGTGCTTGCAGATTCCTTCAAATGCGCTGGCTGTCAAAATGCCGCGCTTGTTTGAAGTTGCACTGTTTGCTGTTAAAGTGAATGACAGATAGATAGATACTTTATTGATCCCCAAGGAGAAACTCTACCAGTAGTCTATGCGCAGCTGCAAGATAATAAGAAACCACTGAAACCTCACGCTGCTGAGTTCAACGTGGCTTCCGCCAAATGAGCCGACTGGTTGTCAAAACAAAACACACACATCTCTGTGATGTAAGATGAGAGAGCTGATAGAGTCAAAAATGAGAGAAGAACAGAGAACAGTGCCAATTATGCCCCCCCATTATATGTAGAGTATAGGCCAAGCACAACTATTGCTATGGGGATGGTGGTAAGGTATGTGTGTGTGTGTGTGTGTGTGTGTGTGTGTGTGTGTCAGTTACATCCGTTATTGGAAGTTGGAGAAGGAGGTGGTGTGTGTATCCATAACATCTGTTGGCTGCTGCTTTGTTATTGTCTGAGCAATTATTGCACCTGTTAAATTTGTGTCCTTCTGTAATACATATTCTGGACACAAATAAAGAAGTAAAATGTGTGTGTGTGTGTGTGTGTGTGTAAGGGGGGGCAGGGTTCTTGCCTGTCCAGACTGAGGACGCTGTGGAAGGTCACTGCCTCATCAAACACTGTCAGCATGTAGACCTCGTCCACAATGACGTGGAGCTCGTGTCTGAAGCAGGAGAGGGGATAGAAGAAAGAGTGATAAAAAAAAAAAAAACAGTTCAGAATTTCAATCGAAGCTGATATTTCTGATCACAACAGATTGGCAAACACACCTTTTGTCTGGTGGTACCTTAGAGACTGTATAATAAAGATAACAATGCCAGTTATAACTGCAATAAAAATGCCAAGCAGTGTAAAACCTGTATGTTCTATATGTAGCCAATTAGAGTTTGCTGTGCACCAAGAACAAACTTACTCTCTTATATAAATCAGAGGAAGTTTACTTCATCTAGCAGAATTGATTTCCTTTCAAGGGGAAGTGAAATACTGCTGAGGAGTTTGAAAAAGATTGAGGCTTAAATTCACTAGGGGGGACTGAATTAATCGTGACTCACCTTTTAGCAAACTCCAGGAAGTCAGTCATCTCCTCCGAAGAGTACATTTCTCCCAGTGGATTATGGGGATTTACCAGTATGACCCCTCTAACATTCACACCCTAAACATGGTAGATTCCCAGGAGCAAAGGAAGAGAGTGTGAGTGTGTGTGTGTGTGTGTGTGCATGTGAATGTATGTGAGTGTATGTGTGTACATGTAAACATGGAGAGAGTGTGTGTATGTACATGCATGAAACATACCTCTTTCTTTGCTTTTAAAAGTGCAGATTCCAGAATATCAACACTCAAGTGAAATGGTCTGTTGGCTCTGCCACTCGGCTGCATAAACACACACAACCAAACACACACACACACGAATACACAGAGAGAGGGGGAAAGAGAGAGAAAGAAAGAAAGAGAGAAAAGAAATAGAGAGAGAGAGCGAGAGAGGGAGATTTTCGTTCTGAGCAAATATATACACACAGGAAAATCCCTAAAATGCCTGAATGTAAACAGGTTATACTACTTCATACAAACTGTTGCTATTCTGTGTATCTCCAAAAATACTGTGAAACAGAAACATCACATACACAACATCTGTATATATTCATATAAATAAAACAAGTTTTACTCATTCATAAAGCAAAGCTTTTTTCATGAAACATGCTGAGTAAACAATCTTAGGTCCACCACAGCACAAAATACACACAAAGAACAACCTGTTTGGTAGACCCATGCTGATGAATAAGGTATCTATATTTTTTTAGAGTATGGTTTTCCTGTAAAGTCTGACTATTTTCTGAAACTGGATAGAGAGAGAGAGAGACTGACGTGCACCCTGACATGCACCCATCTTTTTCTACTTCACATTGTCGACTGACAATTAACCAAAGTGCACTTTTTATAAAACACAATTGAAAACTCAAAATCACCATTTTCATAAAAATCACAATTCTGCACCACATCATGCTTTTATAACATTATTTGATGTTGGTATGTGTGTAAATGTGTAGGTTGAGCATTAGCAGGGGAGTGGTGCTGTACCTGAGCGCTCAGGTGTGCATGAACGAGCCGCACGCTACTGTAGAGATGCACATCTTCAGTGATGCACCCGTAGAAAGGTGTGGGGATAAGAATCGCATCTGTGACAAACACACACACACACACATACAGATGTGAGATCACACTGAATGCATTCACACAAAAATACAGATATGCACACACAGAGATACACAACATCCATTATCAGGCACCGCTTCCAATCACACACACAGAGTGAGTATATAGATGGTATCTATGATTGGGTTTCAATTACAGCTTCAAGCAAAGCTCAAACCCACATTTTCAACAAGACAAAAAAAAACATGAATTGCGAAATATGGGTTTTATTTGATCACGATAGTCCTTCCAGATAATTGTGATAACGGATCTCCCAAAATGTGAAGGGAGCAACCAGTCCAAAGCAACTACTCTGCAGGAAAAATATCCTTATGATTTTTATTCAGTCATTCGAGCATTATTGTGTGGTGAGTGTTGCTTTTTTCAGGCTATGTTTTCAATGGTATTCCCTTGTCAGTCAATGGTGAAAGTAAATAACTGTGTAGAACTATTTTGTTGTTGACTATGAGGCCATGGTGAAGTGTCACTTTGAGTTCTAATAATAGGCAGGTGCAGATGCATGTAGGCTATACTCTGCTAGTCACAAACAGGTTTTAGTAAAGCAAGGTTTAGTGGAATCCTTGTGTTCCATACACGGTCTCACGTGCTTGCAGATTCCTTCAAATGCGCTGGCTGTCAAAATGCCGCGCTTGTGTGAAGTTGCACTGCTTGCTGTTAAAGTGAATGACAGATAGATAGATAGATAGATAGATACTTTATTGATCCCCAAGGAGAAATTCAAGAGTCCCTCTCATTGGTTTAAAGGATGTTACGCCCAAAACACACCCATGCCTGATTAAGAACAGAAGAAGAATCTTTTTGAACAATGCGCCGGTCTCTGATCACAAAATCACGCCCTTCAACACCTTAAACTTTGCGTCTATGACCATGCGTTTCCAATTGCTATAATAGAGCCCTAAATTCTTTAGGCTATTTGGCAGCAATGAAGTATGACAACACTGGGAGAGCACAGCAGAATTATCATTATAAATGCTTGCACTTTTTTTACTGCTTGGTGTAGACTTTACCTCAAACCAACTACAAAAATAATTGTCCCTTCTTCAGATCCAACAAAACTTGCCATCTTTTGAATGTCATGTGACCTAAATGGATGACTCACATACAGTAAATGCAAAAACAAAAATGAGTTTTCATTTCACTTTTTTGAACAAAGTGCTAGCCTATTAGCCTGGAAACCAGACTCTCTGACTTCGCAGTACTGTAGGGAAAAGAAATCGACCGGAAGTACGTAGACAGGCCAAGGCCAGGCTACTAGCCTATATCGACACATCTGAAAAACGACATCATGCGAGCATCTAAACTTCTGCGATATTTCAGAGGTTCGAAATTCACATGTATCCATTACGTTTATTTTGCAATTTAGGTGTTGTGATTTCCAGTGTTAAATAATACACATATTCACACAGAAAGACACACACTCAAACATACAGAAACCAAATATACACAGAGAGAATTGGAATTGAAACTTATGATTTTTATATTCATAAGTGGTTTATGTCCTGATGTTTCCTGTTATGTGTTCTTCCACATACGAGATGACTGTTGTTATTTCATTCTGTTCCTGTACTTTCCCTGCCTATATCTGTGTGTGATTATGTGTTTAGCAATAAAAGGGAATATTATGACTTTGCAGTGTTTCACTGTTCTGCATGGCTGGGTCACTAGCTATCTGCTCCAGACTGCCAGGTTGGCACAAATCAGTCTGATTCAGTGTGGTCCACGTAAGATGGGATGACCAACGCCATCTCCTGGCAGCCTGAAAGGATACTTAACCCTAACTATTTCCTTGGCTAGTAGTTAGAGCAAGTGGTGGATCTTTAGGTGAAGTCATGCTGTCTCTCCTTTGATGCACATCATTGTAAATAAAACTCTGTTCCTGATTTTTCCTACCATTGGTCTGACTGGGTCTTCATTCATCTGTGGTATCAAAATTACCATCAACATCCACACAGAGATATGAAAAAAAGGTTTCAGCTAGCGGGGCATAAGCAGGTCACACAGAGGCAAGTATGGCCTTTGGGGCAGACCCTACTGCACCTTTGCAGTTGATTCTACTAGAAATGTGTGTCTGGAAGCGTGATATTGTATGAGTATCGGAGATTACCTTCTGTGGTCTGGGGTCTGTGCGCTTTTGCAAAAACAGACATCACACGTGCATGCACGCACACACACACACACACAAACACAGACAGAAAGACATATGCAGTTAACCTTCAGGGTCACAAAGCACGGCTGCAATGGCAGAGAAGAGCGAACCACAGCCATTCATCACCACCACCTGAGGCATAAAACACAAACACACACAAACACAAACACACACACATGCAGGTGTTGCATTAGTACAGGTGGAAGGCATATGTGAAATAACATCAGGGCACTGAAAAAGTAACCTTGTGTCCGGTGTCAAATCAACACACATACAACACACCCAAGAGGGCTTTCCAAAGCCATCACTGAACCATCACTCATGTGTCACGGTCAAGCTACATCTCAAAACCAATAGTGAGTGCCCACAACCGGTTAAAGTGTTACAGCACTTCAAGGACAACATGTTTTTTGTGGGCAGTCTGTAACAAAACTCATCCCTGGACTGCCATCAGTTAGACATATTTCTTAGGAAAGCAGGTGTGTGTGTGTGTGTGTGTGTGTGTGTGTTTGTGTGTGTGTGTGTGTGTGTGTGTGGTGTTAAAGAAAGTAGAACAGCTTGCCGAAAAATCACTAGTGGGTAAAAAATCAGACAGCCATTGAGTAATACAAATGAAATTAATCCAAATTAATGGAAATGAATGGCCGCAAAATTATCTGCCTGATGCTAATTAATCATGGCTTGATTGGTCATGCCTGATTAAAAGGCATTAGCAGTAGCTCGGATCTCCTCAGAGTGTACTCCAGTGATCTGTCTCTGGACCCCCGTTTCGGTTCCACTCTAATCACCACAGTTTTATCAGGCAGTACAGAGATGAGTAGACAAAAAGAGGAGTGAAGACAACGCTGAGAGTGTAAAGGAGGGAAGGGAGGCTGTGGGGACTTACGTTCTCAGTCTTCAGGGGATTCACTGAGCGACAGTATTGCGTCAGGAAACGGGCTACTTCTCCACGGATGCTTCAAATAGAGGAAAGAGTAGTACGGTATTATAATCATTGTCTTAAACAGGGTTTCAGCTTTGAATGAGGAAATGGATGGTTTCCTGTGAAGTCGGGTAATTTCTATAAAATGGGACATTTTTATCTCATCTCAGAAGAAGTCTAATCCTGAGATCAGCCCTGAAAATTATAAACTACATAATCTGCTTCTGTTTCCCAGGTTAAACACAGAGGGAAGTATTAATGTATTATTCATTTCATTTAGCCCTTTAGCTCAGTTGAGTCTTTTCAATACACCTAGAAGTGCCATTTTAACAGTCCATTTGACAAATGGAATGGACTTTTCTTGACAAATGTTTAGTGATGACCTGACCTCGCATAATAATTAAGTACAGAAACAGACAGCGATTCACTCTGGCAATGAGTAATGATGCTCATTACCTATGCTCAAGGAACTGAACTGCACCAATCACATTGGTGTATCTGATATAGGCGTGCCAGAGGTGAGCTAAACAGATGACGACAGCGCTGCAACGTCGAAGCCCTGAATCAGTCAGTAAACATCGGTCGTGGTGTTATCCAATTGCGTGCAGTGATATTTTCAAATGCATGCTTGGTGCCACCCCTCGAGTTGGGCCAATTTCATTGCTCATAGCCAGACCCTTAAATCTTTCTAGATTTGGGTCTGGATTTCCAGGCTACTATGCTGGAGCACGTAGTCTATATGTATAATATTCAATGCTCAAGTCAGCACTCACTCATACTCCCTCCACAACTAATGAAGAGTTATGGAAATATCAAATATTTATCAAGAGCAGTAATGTGAGTGCATCCTGTATCTGGATGACCATGTAGGAGAACTGGGATATGGTTACCCTTTATCTTGTGAGCAAATTTGAAGTAAATGAGACAAGTATTTTTTAAGCTACTGAATGAGTGGAGACACACACAGAGATGGATGGATGGACAGACAGACAGACGGACAAACAGACCCGATTACAATACTGTAACAAAGTGAATACTTGAGAGCCTCATAGGTTAATTTAGATTCTCCACAGAACAAAGGGTTCCCAAAAACTTGAAACATTTCCCCGTGTCACAGAAGCAGTGACGCAACAGGAGATCTTCCTTACAATGGGTGGCCTTTCCAGTCAGGATACTGCAGCAGGGAAGGCTCAAGGCGGATCATGTCAGGCTGGCTTAACTGTAACACACACAGAGGTGGGATTTAAACATGGGGTTTGGCTATTAACGCTACTGAATATGTCTATCTGTATTTGGTGTGCTAACGGTGGGATAGTTTGGCGAACTACTTTCAATGATTGTATGATGTTAATTATGTCCATAATGTTTACTCTGTATACAGTTTCTGTAGGTTTTGAAATGTTAAATGTTAAATGTAAAGACTTTTTAAGACCATTATGAACTCAATTTAAGACATACATGAGTCCCAGTGTTTCTTTCAAAGTAACAAGCCAGGCAGGTTGAGTGTACAACGATAAATTCCAACTAAGCTGTTTGCGGACTACCAATTATCAGTTCACATAGGTCTCATTTGTGGTTTCATTACAGCATAAATCCCCCTGGAAACCATGTACTGTATGTACAGTCTTAATCTAAATAACTGGTGCTTTATAGCTACACACATGCCTAAAAAAGAACACACACACACATGCCTACACACCCGTTGGTGAAGCAGGTCATAGCACAGTTTGTTCTCACTGGTACCCATGTTTATGATGCCCTGAAATAGAGATGCATAGTAAGTGAGAGCTGGAAGGACATGAACACGCATACACACACACACACACACACACACACACACAAACAAACGCGCCCGCACACACACACACACACACCACATACCACACACCACACAGCCATGTTCAGATGAGAGGGTGGCCAGGAAGTAGGCACTTACATTGGGGTTTTCCTGACTGTATTTGTCTGCATGGTACTGAGTGAAGCCTTCCTGCAGGATGCCCTGGTGCTGGCGGATGCGGTTGCCACGGCGAGAAAGGAAGATGCTGTGACCAGGGGCGTCAGGTCCCCTAACTGAGCAGGATGCGGGAGTGGAGGAGACAGGGGCAGCAGGAGTAGAGAGACGCTCAAGGGGGGGAGGGGTGGATGCCTGAGAGGGGGTTGCCACAGTGGTGGAGGGACCCTCTGTTCGCCCCCCTGCAACCCCCGTCAGGGCCCCGGCAAAGAGTGAGAGGAGACGCAATTCGTGCTGGCGCTCCTGCTCGGCGCGGCGCTCGTCCAGACGCTGCCGCCGCTCCTCGGCCTGTGCCTCCCGCTCCAGACGTGCCTCCTCCAGGGAGAGCAGGCGCTCCTCAGCCTCCCGCTGCCAGGTGAGGAAGCTCAGCAGAGCCTTGTCCACGGCACGACGGCTCCCACCGCCACCACACGTCCCCCGGCCCACACACCGACGCTTTCGCTGACGTGCAAAGCTTGGGCCTTTCTGGCCACCTTGATCATGTGATCTGGGCCTATCTTCACCCCCGCCGCCACCATCTCGCACAGACATGCCTGTGCCTGACGAACCGGCCATGTTCTGATCACTCATGCCTGCAGACGAGAGCCCCCAAAACACAGTAAAATAGCCTATAATAATATTATTATATTATAGAGTTGCTTGCAATATTGGACCAACTTGTAGGCCTATATAAATCCAAACAGTTCTGCAAGTGCAACACTGCCTATGTAAGCTATGCCAGTTTGAATCATATGAATTCTGACACAATAAGCAAGGTGGTTCAGTGAGTAGGCCTATTGTGTAATATACTGTTGAAGTAGGTCTACTTTTTTTTAGCTAGGTGGTCCATGAGGCTTTTTTATTGGTTAAGTGGTCCTTGGTCAGGTCTGAAAAAGTTTGAGAAACACTGGTCTAGGGCCATCTCCCCTTGAATTCTGGTGAGAACCAAAGTCAGTCAGGGTCATTATTGCTGCCCAGCTACAAGTCAAAAACTGTTTTCAATATCCCTGAGTCCCTGACAAGAATTTCTAATCTGGTTGACAGTAAGCTGTTAAAATAACTGCACTAAGTGACATTTGACAGATGAAGTTTCACATAGCCTACTGTCTCTAAGAAAGTATTGTATCGTAGGCTAATGGATTTCCTACTCTCCTCCTTTCATTTTACAAAGAATAACTGATTCAATTAGCAAGTCCAATCACCAAAACCTTGCTCAAACCAAATTCAAAATACATATCTAGCTTACCTACCTGACGTGCAAACCATAGGGTGCAAACCTGTGATCTTAGAAGCCTAAATGGGTGATAATCCATTGAGCACGAGCTCACCTGAAGGGGACAGCCGCGCGTCAGTCGCACCTTCCGCTCTTCCCGCCTCCCCTGGGTCCTCAATGTCGGCTCCAAGTGATTTACTGTCAGCATCTGGCTCGTCACCTGACCCTATGTGATACAGAAGTTCCGCAGGGCCTCCTGAACTCAGAAGTCCGTCCTCAGAGTTGACGTCTTCGCTTTTGATCTCCAGCAAGTCACCAGGCTTAGGGGGGTGACTAAACAAATAAGAAGCTGATGTTGAAGACCCGAAGGCTGCTGTCGGCAGGCCGTGGAGGTACGTGTCTGCTGAGTAACCCGCTGCTGGCAAAAGCTGATGAGCCATGATGCCACCACCTCCTCCTGAAGAGTAGGACAGGGATGGTCGGTTCGTCAAGACACGGTCCATGACTTCATAGAACTTCCAGGTTCTTCCGCCCCTAATAGTTCTCTTTTGGTTTTCTTTAATGCGACGATATTCCAGTTTCATCTTTTTAATTTTCTCCCTGCATTGATCCCCCGTCCGGAAAATTCCTTTCCCGTGCAAAACCTCTGCAATACGATTGAATACGTGCTGGTTCCGCAGACAGCTCTCCAACTCAATCTGGACTGACTCGTCCGACCAAAGCTGCAACAACTCGGCCACCTCCGGGTCAGACCAGTTGCTCCCACGTTCATACTTTTTACCTCGAAAATCCATATCTATAATCGCAATCTGACAGGTTGTAGGCTACCTACCTAGTTGATTAGAGGACTGCCATACTTCCTTCTAACGCAATGTTTACGTTCTGGACGTGAATTTAACAGGCGGTTGCATCACACACTATTCCTTACTAAAATCAGCTAAATAGACAACTAAATAAAATGTTAAAACAGCTGATAACACGTGTTAGACATTTCTCGGAAAAATTGGCACCCATGGTAACATAAACTATGTCTCCATATAGTATCCTAACTAAACCGTTACAAATAGTGAGTTTAAACTAGGCTAACTCATTTCATCAGCAGACGCCTGACCGTTGTCACCTGATGATCTGTGACACAACTGTCTCTTCGAATCTTGACCCGGACCAGACCTGTCTAACTATTTAGGGTGAAAAAGAAATCAGTGTTCATATTGAAATGTATAACGTGAAATCATAAACAGAGGTCGGAAGAATGGATATACTTCTACATCCGGGTTGACGGCACATGCGTGCTGCCGTTATTCCGGGATAACTTTGGTCCGTGCTAGCGTATTAGCTGAAAGCGGGCTTGCAAGTCTGCCTGTTTCTCGCATTGGTCTATCTGGCTGACTAAAAGACAGCTCAAACTTCAGTACAATTGCCCCCTCTAGCGACCAAACTGTAGGAGTCATTCTGTGCTGGTTAATTTGTATGAAGGGTCGATAGGCCTACAGCTGGAAACCCTGGTCTACCTATTGGGGAAACTAAATAGCCTAAACTTAAAAAAAAAAATCTTAATATGTCACATATTAAAAATCAAATTAAATGTCACATACAAATTGGGCCTATACAAGGGACCATAGCCTATGTTGAAATGTTTCATCTTCTGACTCCAGTGACAGTGCAGTGTACATTACAGAACAAAAGGAACAAAAATGAAAAAATGTGCTGATGTGCATGTGTAAAGTGAATTGGTATTGTCATGTAACTTGGTCCAAGTAGGCTACAATCATACAAGCTATGATGTTATTTTAGTACTAGGCCTATATTATGTTATTACATTTTTATTCTTTTTTCTTTATCATTATAGTATTAAAGCATAGGTTATTATGCAGGCTAGGCTATATACAGGCGATTCCACTCACTGGATAGACAGTTCTGCAAAGCTGAAAGAAATCACCTCAGTTGAAGTCATGGATCCTATGAAATAATTTCACATTTTGTTAGCAGTCCTTAATATGTAGCTCTAAAAAGAATGATACATATTCAAATGTAAGACTTAACTCCAAACCATTCTTTTTGTTCTCTGTGTGAGTTCTTCCTGCTCTACTATTTTGCTATTTGTACTCTTTTATCCCCCTACACTGATGTCCTTTTTTATTAGAACTAATAGGTTTGACACATACAGTTTGACATGTTTAAAGAAGCACCCGCTGGCCTGATGTGAAGTTGAGACATTTAAATAAATAAAAAATAAAAAAACATCTGTTAATATATATGGCTACAAAGAGTAGGTCTATACAGTTGTCAGCATATTAGTCATCTTTAGTAGCAAGCATACTGTTATAATATTATATTATTATATTATACTATTATTATTCAATTAGATGCTTTCCCATCAAAATCCTCGAGATGGCAGCAATGATCAACTATTCGCGGGATTGAGTTTTGTTTTTTCCTTAACCTATGATTGCACTGTGACGTACTTCCTGGGATTTGCAGAGTGCAGACCATAATTACTACACATCGTGAGGGGGGGACGTATCATTGGGGCTTGTCTGTAAACGTTAGGACCAGAAATTAGTTGAACAATTGAAACTCATGCTAGCCCCTTGCAGCAAAGGGGGGTCTGTAGTAACGAGTAAGTATGGGCCTGAATGACACAACTGTCGAAAGTTTGTCACAACCTCTATTAGTGATGTGAGCTGTTGTTGGAGTGTTGTAGGTGGTTGTTGTTGTTGGGGGTCCAGTGGATCCCCAGGAATGCATGCGAACTAGCGGTCTCATCCTCATCATCATTCCTAGCCTCACACGAACTGTCAAGTGAACGTTGGGAACCACACTGGAAGAGAGGCTGGAGCACCGTCTGAAATATGATAGCCTACATTTGCTGAAGATTCATTCTTCCGAGATATAACTGGACATGACATCCTTGTTACTGAACTGTCAACGCCTCTGCTCGTAGGGGAGCCCAGGGGCAGTCGCGACTCGTGCACAAGGAGGACAAACGTTCTCCGACGAGGAAAATCAAGGTAACTATAGAAATCGGGTATCAGCTAAAATGCCGTCTAGCTAGATCACATTTTAGATGCAGAATTGTCTGCAGTTAGTTGCACGCTAGATCAAGACCCCCTACTCGCTTTAAGGTATATTAGGCGACGGGGCTACTAGATCAAACTTTCTTTTGTCAGGAAGGTTAGCGTTAATGTAGGCTATTGTGCTCCTATACTGAGAACATCAACACTTTCTTACTTTGCAACTTCTTTGCTGGGGAGACAGAAATTAAGAAGAAGTAGAAGTATATGCGGAAGAGTTGGTGAGATCTAGGTTATGTGGTGTGTGGTAAACATTTACCGTTATTTTGGTCAGCTAGGTTTCAGAGGTTGCGTTTGTGTTTCAACTTTCTGGGTGTTAACAACAGCATGTTTGCTCACTGGCGTTTTGTTGAGCTGTGTTTTATGAGCAATCGCAAGATAGAAGACGCTGGTGTTAATTAATGTGTATTAGAGCATTGTCACCTGGCAATCTGTCTGTAGATGCACTGCCTTACTTAATCAGTTCACGTTTCTTCACGCGTTCTTGCCAAGGTGGCTCCTCTTTCAATCGGATCAAGTCTTACAGAAGACGACAAGATTAGCCTAGTTAGTGCGCTCAACGCAGGATTCGTGTTATTTTCTCCCTGCGCGCGATTCATCTGCTCCATGCTTTGAGCTGTCACCGCCACGCGTCCCTGAGATGCCTCTCGGTCAACCGAGAAGAGAGCGCAGTGGCGGAGTGTAGAAAAGCTATTTCACGACCTTTGTTCGCCTGGGGTAAGTTTAAAAACCTCCGTTGCAGATAAATCAACTAAATATATCACAGACTAGAGATGTTGGAAGTACAAAGTCTTAGATAAAATGTGTTAGAAGGCTAAAAAATGCCTCTGAATGTGTGTTTTGCATAATAACATGGGCTGTGTGGTGTCTGCCCTAATTAAATAACTATGCTATGGGAATATAGTGAAGGGAATAGATAGAAGACGGTGTTGCATATCTCTCTCTCTCTCTCTCTCTCTCTCTCTCGGAGCAAAGGACCTGGTCTGGTGGTCAGATTAAATGAGTCACTGTGGCACAGCACTATCCTTCTAATGTCATCAAAGGTCACGCTGCCCCAAGACGTGCTGTCTGGCTGCGGCCTGGGTGGCCAAGATTGCGCATTCCCTGGCGTGGCAAGGGAAGGTCTTCCTAGAGGGGTATCTCGTGTGCCCAGGTAGGGGAACGCTTAAATTGGTGGGAAATTAGATTTCATTGTGACTGCTGAATTATTCACGGAGTCTAAATGTGACTCAGGAAATGCAATAACGGCTATATCGGAGGCAATACTGTTGGAACTCCAGGGCGCGCGAGCCTGCAAGTTTAGTTTGTTGAAATTAAGATGGATGGAGCTAAAGCATAGCTCGTCCACCCTGTTGAAGCTCGCACCCGCCATGTGCCTGGAAGCTCCACAGGGAAATCTCCTGATGAAGCACTCTTATTTGTTATCTCTAAGAGCTAACTGCATTTAGCTAATGTTTTTTTTTTGTTGTTTTTTTTTCAACGAGACTTCCTGGCACTGTCTGTGATAACAGATCATTTTCATTATCCCAGGCATTAGGAGAAGGGTATCTGTTGTTACCGTAAGCCATGGAAAAGTTACAGGCACATTCATGGCCTCCCTCCAGTTGTTCTCATTAGCACAGTAATAACGAGAGATTGTGCACACATCTATTACCCCACCACCCCCTTCGAACTTGGCACAAAGCCAATGAGCCATAGCTCAGATGAAGTCTGTAAGAGTCACGCCTGATGGCGAGATGGCATCCAGTAGGGAAAGAGAGAGCTTGAGAGAGAGAGAAAGCGAGAGAAAGTAAACACTGTAGACTGCTAGCCTCCTCATCTATCCACGCAGTCTCTGAAGTCTAGCAAGCCCCTCTATTCCAGCATTCTTCAGCTCCGCTCCAGCCAGTCTGTGTCCTCTCCAGCTAGCCTCTCAGCAGATGGCTGGGTCGCTGGCAAATAGGTTCTCCCGAGTGCATAAACTTACAAAGTCAAACTAGACATTTCGTGTACTCCCATATAATGTGATTTTTCTTAGTTTCATGGCTGTGATTACGTGTAGTTTGCTGCACCAGAACAGCCCCAAAGCTGTTTTGAAACAATGTCATTTGGTTCAGCCATGTACAAATATATACACATTACTAAATTACCATAAATGTAGTGATGATTTTGTGACAGCCTGGTATGTATTTAAAGACAACATGTAAAAGTGGGCAGCCGTGGCCCACTGGTTAGCACTCTGGACTTGTAACCGGAGGGTTGCCAGTTCGAGCCCCGACCAGTGGGCTGTGGCTGAAGTGCCCTTGAGCAAGGCACCTAACCCCTCACTGCTCCCCGAGCGCCGCCGTTGTAGCAGGCAGCTCACTGCGCCGGGATTAGTGTGTGCTTCACCTCACTGTGTGCTGAGTGTGTTTCACTAATTCACTGATTGGGTTAAATGCAGAGACCAAATTTCCCTCACGGGATCAAAAAAGTATATATACTTATACTTATACTTATACTTATACTTAAGTACTTAAAATCATTGTGCTGAAGTTGACATCCTTTCACTGTGAATTTTTCGTGCTTGTTTTAAAAGCCTGCCTTTAAGGTTAGGCAAATAACTCAAGCTAGGTCGAAAAACATTTTCATTGAATTCTGACTGCAGTCCCTTCAATCATGGTGATGACTTGGTTGGATTTAAATAGTATTGATTTTGTTGTTGGGCTATTACTGTCTTATTGGTATATGTTGCAGTTAGGGTTATACTGTGTACATTACGGTATGCATAACCCCTCACTGCTCCCCGAGCGCCGCCGTTGAAGCAGGCAGCTCACTGCGCCGGGATTAGTGTGTGCTTCACCTCACTGTGTGCCGTTTGTGTTTCACTAATTCACAGATTGGGTTAAATGCAGAGACCAAATTTCCCTCACGGGATCAAAAAAGTATATATACTTATACTTATATACTGTGTACATTACGGTATGCATATTCTCAGCTTTAATATTGGTGTTAATGTTGGTCATACAGTACACATGAATTTAAGTAGTATCAGACTGTTCTATGATATGTCAGGGATTGGGTTCAGCAAAAACTATCAGAGCTCATCTCTCCGTTCTTCAGTTTGTGGGATGAAGCATAGAACCGGTATTGATGACTGGAAATTAGTTATTCCTTTCTGGATGGTAGAAGACGTTTTTATCCACGACAGAACCTTGTGAGATTTGTGATAATTGGCAGAGTGTGAAATTGGGAGAGCGGACAAATGACAAGAGACTTGGTCATTTGTTTTAAAAGGACAAACTAAATAAGCGGAAATACTCCTTGGTTCTCCGTTTGGCCTATTTAATGTGCCGACATTGATTGCTGCTGTTGCTGGTAATCGTTCATTTTAATTGATTACTATACAATTTCTAAAGTAGAGACATGGGCTTGTCTTTATTTCTCATGATGAGGTTGATTGGTCCAAATGTTTGTTTTTTTTGTTTGTTTGTTTTTTCGTTTTGTCATTGCTTGTTATGGTGGCAAAGTTAATATGGTTTGTCCAGTCCTTTTCTTTTTTTCCTGCACATCTATATGTTATCATTACAGTAATGGGTACAGTCTCCACTTCCTGTTGTTAAGGTCAATCTGTTTTCTGTCTCAATTGGCATTTGTGCACTTTTATAAATTATTGTTTTGTTTTGTTTTGTTGCCATGACAGTATGATACATACTGGTAACACACTCAGACGTTGATGCAAGTCACAAAAATGTCCATGTAGGTGTTATGTCACACAGTTGTATTGACTGTGGCATTGACTTTACATTTTCAGTATCAAAGTGAAGTCTAAAAGACATGGCACAGTCTGTACAGCACTTGCAATGGCTTCATGTAAACAACAAGCACATCCAATGACTTTCACATGAGCTTGAACTAAAATGTATTGTGTAGGACAGGGGTGTCAGATTCATGTGGACCGGATTTGTTGGAATGAAACATCTTCGGGGCCATCATTGTCATGGTCATTCTCATAGTTATTATAATTTTTTTGCATCCTGTATCAGGCTGTTTTTTGGTGATTTTCTCCTTTACTACACCCACTAGGGTAGAGCAAACAAGGCATATAGGCTACTTTCCACTCTTTCTCTTTTTCAACTGCATAGAGAGTATATGACTACACCAACATAATATAATTGTCAGTGCAGCAAAGCAAACCACATTTTCCTTTGGTGCATCTTGCCTCCTGAGGATGGTTTGTAGTGCTAGGTTTAATCAATTTATCATATCATAGAGATATTGCTTATTACACAGAGACGATGACATCTGGATGTCAGTATCTATTTAATTCATTTTCAAAATGTTCCCTTCCAACATTTTCCCTAAACATTTGGGGGGGCCGTATGAAACCTGCAGGGTGGTCGGATTTGGTCCCGGGGGCCGAATCTTTAACACCCCTGGTGTAGGACATCACTTTAGGAATTATTTTTCAACTAACATGTTTACTTGGCGTAGTCAGTTCATCACATTCTTTAATAGATATGTGGAAGTGAAAGACTTTTGTATTATTTAATAGGGAGAGTAGCATGCATGTTGTCACATCAAGGGTTGAAAATGTATGAGATTTCATGATAATTCTCTGAAAATATTATAGTTTCATGGTATTTATCTGTTTGTCTGTTTGTAAGTCAGAGGTTGCCAGATTTAAAACACAGATTTAGCCAGGAGGTGGGAAAAAGTTTTCATAGTGCAATTTGAAATGGTATGGGATGGTTCAGGATGGTGCTCTTAAAGCCCATTTGGCAGTTATTTCATGTCCATACCGATATTCAGCAAATTGTACACAGTATGATAATCATTCATGGACTTTAATTTCCATACCACAGTAGCGGTATATCACTGCAGCCCTAGCATCAGAGCGCTCACTCATACAATTTCAGTTGAGTGCCCTTGAACTTAGGGGTTAGATAATAATATATTCGTATTGGCCTCTCTCAGCGTTCTCACACTGACTGGAGATGGCAGAAGGCAGACACTGAGATCTGTTCCCCTGAAGGCAACAACAAAAGGAGTCTTTTAGTTCAAGTCTGAATGGTGTCTGATGATGTGGAATCAGGTCGAGAAAAGATCAGAGAGCGCCAATCTTCTTGTGAGTAATTTTTTTATCAGAGGGACAAAACAACGTATTCTGATAAACACATCTTCAGATTGGAATCGAGCCGGCCGAGCGTCAAAGCTGTGGAGTGTAATGGTTCTAACATATGTAATCACAATTCATTAAAAAGATTTCAATTGGGATTCCAGCAACCGTTAACAATCTCCCTTTGTACTTGGGGCGATGGCACTTGAATTAGGCCACCACTTTTCTCCATTTTAATTGGCACTTAAGATGGAAAATCGTATTATTCAGCTGTTGTTCAGACAAGGCTGAATGGGGAGATTGTAGTCAGAAAGCGTTCCCATGTCTGCGTAATTGCCACTTTAAATGGTAACTGCACTGATGTCTGATGCTTGAAAGTTACAAGACGAATTCAGGCAAACTCAGAAATGGCAGCCACATGCTTTTTGATCAGATGCTGCTTCATCTCGTCCCCCGTTGGAGTACATGACCCCGTACCCCCTGCTCTCCCATTTCCAAAAGTACGAAACTCCCGGTTGGCAGTGATGCCATCGATGTGCCCACTCAGTGCCCACCTGTACCTGCTCTGTGCCAGCTTTTTAATGAGGCCAGTGATGATGTGCAGGCCTGCAGTTCGCCACCTGCTTTCAGCAGCTGGTTAGAGAGAGACGTCCCACGATGCTTTTCAGGCTCCTTACTCAGACAGGCACCCCCCCCCCCCCCCCCATCACCCTCTGAGGCTTCCAAGGAAATTATTTACATTGGCTCTTGATGCTGGGAGAGAGTTGCTCTCAAGGCAATTGATTATTTCATATTTTTGTCACAACAGAAATTGAATTGTGGCAGTCGCCACCCGACCGCTTGGATGTCCGATAGCTTCCAGATGTTCAACATGCCATCCCTAGACAAATATAATGCGCTCCAGATTCATAGGCGCTTCGGTCGACGCATTTCCTGATTTGTAGTTCCAGGCTTTTGTATGTTGAATGTTCCAGGAGCACGCACGCTTTGCTGTGCGCAGACAATTCTGCTGACGTTTCACAGCGACTATTCTAAGCGAGGCGAATGGTTGTGAAGAAGCTGGCACTGCAAAATTTAAATTAGAGTGTTCGGAGACATTCCATTCCTCTTGTTCCCATGCAGAGCTTACGCTTTATCTGTCATGATGATTTCCTTCCCAGCTTTGTGTTTCTCGTCCAGGGTTCCTTCTTCATCTCCTCCTCCATCTCCGTTGTCTGTCGTGCGGTAGACCAGAGGAAGAGCTCTTTTTGAAAAGTGAGTGTGTAGTTGAACCCCCCCCCCCCCCCCCCTTGGTAAGGTAACTAGGCCTCCTTGTAGTTGAACCCCCCCCCCCCCCCCCCTTGGTAATGAGCACAGCAGAGCTGAATGAGGCTGTATAATATGTGAGTCAGACAGATTGGCTAATGAGCTCACTTTACTCAATTTTGCTGCTCTGTGTGTGTGCAGCTGTGTCAACCAGGAGTGTGTCCCACCTCAAATGCTCACAGAGGGCTTGCTCATAATAGCCATCATGAGCACTCGTTTGATGAATGATTGTTAAGCATCACCTCACCATATGTTAAGTGCATTAGATGGCAGCAGGTAATTTGGAAAGATAGAGGGGAAGGGGGGTGGGGGTGGTGGTGGTGGTGGTGGTGGTGGTGGTGGCAGGTTGTATTACTCAGGAACACTACGTATGTGCAGGATGTGGGGAAACGTGCACAAACTTGAGTTTTGGGAGGTGCAGCACAGCTGGAGTAGTGTTTTTTTTTTTTTTGGTGGGGGGGGTCTGGAGGGTTGCCTCTCGGGAGTTGGGGCTGTGTGGGTGGGTGGGGGGGATGTCGTTTTTGCTACATACTACTTGTGCTCAGAATAACAGTCTGTTTTGTGCATAAATGTTCACAAAATTGGAAATGCAGGAGATCATTTGTGCCAGCCAGCTGCTCAGACAATGGTTGTTTTGGATGTGGGTAACAGAGGGGTAAGTGCATCCAGAAAAGGCATAAATAGATGTGGCAGATGTAAACTTACATTTATTGAAGCAGTCACGACGACAGACGACTGCCAATTGGAAAAGAGAAACAGTTATTGCATTTTGGAAATTCCTTTTAGTGCAACAAAGAAGCCATCATTGAATTTGGAGAATTTCATTTAGCAAAGAACGAAGGTATTGATGTATTTCAGGTCTACAAATGGTGTAAAGCTCCAAGGTTCATTGTTTTGCATGTTGGTTGGCACAGCAGGCCAAGGTGGTGCTTGGCTAGGTTGAGATACAATGTGGGCCAGGCTTCCCACCGATAGTCTGGCTGGAGAGACGAGGTGTGTGTGTGTGCGCTCTTGTGCACGAATCATCCATTAGAAGGCAGACTGCAACAGACCTGTCTGATCCAAGATCTGGTTTCTTCTCTAAAGATAGGAAGCACAAATTTGACAACCGCGATGTGGGATCACAGGATGTCACAGAGCTGTGCTTTTGTCTCAAGTAGACGAGACCAAAGTATGTGTGTGTGTGCGAGAGAGAGAGAGGCTTTTCAGTCACATGGGATGTCTTCATGTTAGTGCGAGATGAGACGCTGTGGAAGGCTTTCATGGTTGTGTGTGTGTGTGTGTGTGTGTGTGTGTGTGTGTGTGTGTGTGTGTGTGTGGTGGCTAGTGAAAATGTTTGTTTAAACTGACGAGACATTCTCCTTGTCCCCTGCAGGTCCTGCGTGTAGTTCTCCGTAGCAGCCTGCAGGGGGCAAGCACAAGCGGCCTCTGCCCCTCCTCCCCTCCCTCCCTCCGGCTGCCAGAGACCCAGCCCCCCTGTTCATGGATGCCCGGCTGGGCCTGCTGCACGCTGGGGCTCTTCTGCTCCCCCTACACCTACACCTCCACCTCCACCTCCTCCTCCTCCTCCAGCTCCTCCTTCCCCTGAGGACCCTGGGGGGCCACGCCACCACCGCTGCAGGCACCTACTCCAACTCCTGGGCCGTGCACATCGCCGGCGGCGCCCATGAAGCCGAGAGGATCGCCAGGAAACACGGCTTCGTCAACCATGGCAACGTGAGTGCTGTGGCAACAGTGCCGCGCTGGTTTTTGGTAGTGGGCAGAAGGGAGGATATTAACTTAATAAATGGGCTGTTTGTAATGAGAGATGCCTGGTGGTGTCGTGACTGAATGCTTAATAATAGGTAAATGATGTGTGCATATGAGTGCCTGGAGAGAGACTATGAAGAGAGTCTCACATAAGAAATGACAAATGACTCCATTAAGGCACCATTGTTGTTGTGACAGAGATGTGTGGTGACAAAGTTTTGCTGGTAAATGTGTGGGATTGTGAGTACTTAAGTTTCATTATTCAGCCTTAGTTAGGCTAGGGAACAGTTCCTAGTCAAGCACTTAGTCTATAGCATCACAGCCTGCATCGCTCTCTGTTCAGTGGCCATGATGAGAGGTTTTCCAATAGCTCTAAAGCTTTCGGCTGCTTGTGTGTGTGTGTGTGTGTGGGTGTTGTCTTCCCTTTTACCAGCAGCCATTTAATGCAGGGTGTTTACCCGTCCCTGGTGGCCAGTGAATGATCTCCACCAGTTTATGTTGATTCCAGGCTTCTCTCTGCGTCTGTAGCTGCCAGCTCAGCACAGTACTGCTGCTACACTAAAGCACACTGACTACGGCAGCCAGCCTGCCTGCCTCGGTAGCCTGCGGCGACATCCTTCTCCCTTTCCCTCTAACTCTCTCTCTTTCTCTCTCTCTCTTTCTCTCTCCTTCTCATTGTTTTTACGGTCTCTCACTCTTCACTCTCTCTCACTTTCTCTTGTCTTTCTCTTCACTTGCTCGCTCCCTCTCTCTATCTCTTCTTCCCTCTCTTCTGCAGAACCTACAGCGCAGAGTAGCGACTCAGCTGTCAGTTTGTCCGCACGAGCACAGCAGGACTGGGCTCTCTCTGCATTAGGGGCCCAGCGTTAGGTTAACCCTGGTGCCTGGCGGAGAACGTACAGCTCGCGCCCCTGCCACTGCCTTTGCCCTCGTGCCCGCACCTGCCTGCGCACTGCTGCTGCTTCTGATGATGAGTTCAGCACAGTTCCATTTACTCCACACACACACACTGTGATGCGAGACCAGCCAAGCCCTCACAGAAGCAGCTCAGCCCTTCACACAAGTGTTTTGTGTCTTGTTGTCTCACAAAGACATCTAGTAAGGTTATAACAGTATTACATTATGCATTTGGACTCGGAGACAAACCTTGGGGGATTTGCTTGAATTGTGCGTGGAATGGAGTAGCATTTGTAGTGCATTTGAAGCATTCTAAGGTAGCCCGGCTCCTCATTCGCTCGGTATAGTGGGACAAAAACATCCAGAGGCATTCAAAATAGAGAGGCAAACATCCGGAACATAACTGATGGGTTTGTGGAAAGAAAGAGAGAGGAGAGGAGAGGAAGAAAGAGAGAGGAGAGGAGGAACAAGAGAGGAGAGGAGAAAAGCTAGACAGTATTACTGCTGGTTTTCAGCGCTTTCAGGGACAACATTTAATCAAGTTGTCTGCAGATATGTTCGTCTTGACTTGGCATCCCACCCCACAAGACGAAGTCTTCTGTGACGCCATGACAGTTCTGCTCCCCATCTGAACGTGGGAGAGTGACGTGTGGGTTTCACAGACATCTCTCTCTCTGTCTCTCTTGCTATTAATAATAGACCCGTTCACAAATGAGTAGGATGCTGCTGCTGGCGGCTTGCTGTTGCGTTTGTACTGACGCACTCCTTTCTGTAGCAGATGGGGATGAACTAGGGAGGTGTTTTGTTTGTTTTTGTTTATCACTCTTGCCTCCATTTCTTAACGTTGCCAGTCCTTACAAAGGCGAGTCTGAAAGGCAGAATTAGCGCGCGGCATTCAGGATGCTTTTGCGCGCAGGCAGCGACAGAAATGAAACCCACATGCCCTCATGGGATTTGTTGTTCTTCCTTTCGTTTGTCGGCAGAAATCCATCATAAACCCACCTCGCTCGCTTCGCCTTCAAGTCCTGAGGGACCCACTCTTTCAGATGAACCTCTTATTTGTATGCCCAAGTCGGATTTTAATGACCATAAAATTGTATTCACTTGGAACTGTCTCAGAGCTGACAGACAAGACTCTCTGGCAGGCGGGGTATTTTTTCCACAAGCTCTTGAAGACTCTTTTTAACCAAGTGCCAGGAGGCCTGCACATAGATGTCAGGTCTATTCTCTTCTCTGAATGGGGGAATAGTGAACTGTATATAAGTGGGATGTCTTCACTAGCGTGTGCTGCCAACTCCATGGACCTCCTGGAAACCAAACGTGGACTCGGGCACTTCCCCCCCCTCTGCTGCACTGATCTCTGTGTAACAGGATCTCACCACGTGCTTTAAATAAGCCAGTGCTGTTATCCAAGTGGGAATTAATGCGGCTTATTAGCACAGATGTTGGATCCCTCATGCGCTTAGAATGAGTAATGATTCAGCCAGATCACGCCCAGTTGTCTTTTCGGTAAACAGCCTGTAGCCAAGGGAAGACTTGTGTGTGTTTATCTTATTGATTATGATCACCACATTAAAACGGCTTAGATCAAGCCTCCAACATTCTGCCAAGCAAATATTGATGTTTCACACTCCCTGATCGGAGAGTGACATGAATGCTAAACTGTTTGTCTGTTTGTTGTTTTTTAAAAGCATCGTCTCGTCTCGGCTCGTCTCGGCTCGTCACGGCTCTCGTTGGGTGAGACCTTGCGGCGGTGCGCACCTCGTCCCGGCTTGGCTCTGGCCCGACAGCTTGTTAACCTCACCCAGGCACGCGCAGAAGAGAGCGTTTGGCTTTCATGTGCCAGCTCGCGCACCTAGTTCACATCCATTCATTAGCCTGCGTAATGCAGTCCTGTCAGATAATCACAGATTTTTTTTCTTTCCTCCTGGCCTAGCCAATGCTCAGTACCATAATGCAATCTCCTCATTTGCAATCTTACGCGTGCCTTTTGTCTGACGCACGACTCCCACTGTTGACTTTGGCCTTTGGAGAGAAAAAAACGTTTGAGCTGTAATCACCTTTGTAAATGTTATAAAGGCGTATCTGCTTGTATTATCTCGACCCTCGCTAGTGTTCGGGGCTTTGTTCGGCTTCAGAGCTCCTGCGTGGGTGGTAAGGTGTCGACAAGCAAGTGCACAGCTCTGAAAAACTACCTGCAAGAAAAAGCAGTGGAGGTAGACTGTGGTGTAGTCTGCTGAATAAATAAACATACTGCAGTGCCTTTTTACTCCAGCGTTTGTTTTGTACTGCAGCCCTCTCTTTGAACATCTGAACGGACAAGTGAGTGACATAACTGTTTATGCACACATACACAAACGTTCACTCTTACTCACACACTTGCACACTAACACTAACACAGACACACACGCGTGCACACACACACACACATAATGCATCTGTGGGCCCCATCATGGTTGGAGTTTGTGTGTATCGTGGGATGCATCCTGTTCCCATGTATAAAATATTACCTTTGATCTTTAGGTCGACTCAGAGCAACCTACAGCTCTTAAAAGGGAATATGTTCTTTACACCCTACACATATGTTCTCTAGGCAACGGGCACAGCAGTGAACCGGAGATGAGACGATATCCTACCACACAGTGCTCTGCTGGTGATTGCAGGTCATCGTTACCAACAGCCTCCCCTACATGCGTGTCGGTCTCGGGGCGCGATTGTCTCGGGGCGAGATTGTTTCGTGTGTGTGTGGGTGTGTGTGTGTGTGTTGCCTATTTTACAGTAGAGTTGGTTTATACCTCCACAGGGTGCCGTGCCTCGTGCTCAAGTGTGCGGTGAAATGTGTGTTTGGCACGAGCCTCAGGCTGGGGGCTCTTAGCAGCGGATTCATAAGGAGGAGTCACGGGCAAACAAACAGCCTGCTGCCACGCTTCACAGTGAGGCGGCAGCAACCTGCTCCGAGTCCGGAACATTCCAAGCCCCCACCGTTCTCCCCACTCTACCCTCTCACACCATCTCTCCTCGGGGCCAGTGCCACGAGGCAGCTTGGGTGGCCAGTGCCCAGTCCATACGCGCTGCATTCAGGAGCGAACCAGGCAAAGCGGTGTTCACCAGTGACAAATACCTGTGCAAGTGTGTGTCTGTGTGTGTGTGTGTGTGTGTGTGTGTGTGTGCGTGTGCGTGGTGGGGGTGCAAACATTACTAATGCAAATGACATACTCACATACAGTACATTCTATTTCACAGATGTTCCCATACTTACATGAACAAATACAACGTTAGTAGAGTCACAGACTGACAATTGGTTGGCCTGGGTTCATTTTCTGAACCCGCTGTTGCTGGTCTATGCCACTTTGGATAAAAGTGTCTGCTAAATATCTTAATACCTTTACCTGAGCAACAAAGGTGTTCTGTTTACATGCAGGTTTTTTTCCCCCAATAAACTTTCATACATACTAGAGTAGAGACTGTTTTCGTACAAGTCTCTTAGTCTGCAGATACAAGAAAACAGGACACATCAACAGGGAATGAGGCCCTTCTCCATTTTTGATGATTGTGTGGCACACATTGTGTCTTATCCCATGCCAAATTCTTATATTATGAGGCACGCTTCCTTGCACAGACCCCAGGTGTTATGTGTATTAGGTCTTTTATAATTCAATTACCAGCCCTGAAGAAATATCTGTGATTATCACCAAAATCAGTTTCACCCACATTCCATTTATCTGTTGTTATGTATCTGGACTTTTGGGGTCCATTTTAAGTCATATCAGTCTATTGGGCTTCAATGACTCGTGCGTCAGTAGTTTGAGAGTGGTCCTGCACCATAACTGATCAGAGTGTGTGACAGTCACAGGCCACAGGAAGCCCTTCAGGGCTCTTCTCCAAGAATTGGCGTAGCACACACACACAAACACACACACACACACACTAGAGTTCATTTTATGAGGAGAATAAGTTGCCCCCTATGTGTCCAGCACTACTGTCACCAAGGACTTCACGGATTGATTACAGAAATGTTGTGTGTACGTGTACGTCACTGTCAACCTGTGTGTGAGTCTGTCACTCTGTGTGTGTTTGACTGCAGTGTGTGTGTGTGAGAGAGAGTGGACAAGAGAAGGTGAAATGCCACGTCTCAGCCCTGCCATCCCTCTCCCTTTTGGCAGTGTGTGTGTAATGGCAGCTGAGCAAGAAAGTGGCAGGCTGAATCATCTATACAGCGCTGTGGTTGTTAATGTCACAGCCCATCACACACACACACACACACACACAGAAAGAGACAGTCATCTCATCATACACAGTTACACACTTCGTCGGACTCTTTCACACTCTCGTAGTCATACTCCATACCTCCCTAAAACAAACATGCAGTGTTAAACACAAGCATAATCATTTATTTGCAAACATCTGATTAGATTGGGAAGTTAGTTGCTGAAGTTAAAATTCTCATTCTCTGTTGCTCCGTGCCTTTCTGTCTCTGTCTCTAAATCTCTCTCTTTTCTTACACACACATACGACACACACACACCGAATGTCACACATATCCGTTTACTTCATTAGCTGTACCTCGGCTCTGTCTCTCGCTGCCCGTCGGATAAGAATTTGGCACGAGGACCTGTTTCATTATGCAATATGGCAGGCCTCGCTTTGGCAAGATTTGTGCCACATTTTTACATGCGCCAGCCGAGAGAGGTGCTTTTGAACGCTCCTTTGATGGCATCTCAGCTTCCCTCTCTCTCTTTCTCTCTGTATCTCTGGCTCTCTCTCTCTCTTTCTCTCTCTGTACCTCTATCTTTCGTATCTCTCCCCTAAAACCACACACACACACTAACACACACTTCTGCTCCTGTTTACCCAACTTAGCATTCTGTTCCCCTTTTCTCACCTCCATTTCGAACCACTCTCCTTTTTAAAACGCTACCCCCTCACAACACACAAGCAAATAGGCTCAAGACTCCCTCAATGACACACACACACACACACACACACACACAGACAGGTACGCGTGCACGTACAACGTACACATACGCACACACACACCCCTACTCACACAAATAAACACAACCAACACCACTGCCACAACGCCACTCTACCCTCGTAGCACATTCTATTTACACTCGTTTAAATGCATGGCTTTGGCCAGGGCTTCTGTTGCTGTTCGCAGTCTAAATAACGGCCTGAAAGCATGCCAGCTCTACAGGCATAATTATTCCCCAGCCGGTCGAAAACGTTTCTCTTCCTTCCCCCTCCTCTCCTCTCGTTTTCTCCTCCTCCTCTCCTCCCCTCTTTCTCTCCTCCTCTGAGGCAGAGGAACTTTGACAGGTTGAGCTGCATCTCAATGGGCTAGGCCAGACGAGCCAGACCTGCTGTGTAAAACTCTCCCGAGAGCTGTCGGGAATATCGAGCAGACGAACCTGGGTCCGCTGGGACTATGGGGGAGAATGTGGTGGGGTGGGGGGGGTTTGGTGGGGGTGGCCAATCTGCGAGGGCGGATACGTACGTGGTTGGATGGAGATGGCTGGGGCAGCAGAGCAGGCGTGTGAGGAGAGGGATTCTCTGCTTCTGTGCTTCTGGCTGAGAGAAACATGAGCAACATACGAGATGAGACAGACCTGCGCTGCAGAGATCCCCCAGGTCACAGATTGTGATTTAGCCGCCTCCCGGCTTTTCTGTTTCACACACACACACACACACACACACACATGCATTGTACACCCATGCACACTCATAACCCACACACATCCACACCATTCTTTAAATCTAAATCTTTCCTTTCGAGCAGAATGGCTTTATCCTGAAGCAACCTCCTCCGCCTTGGCACACCACACACACACATACGCACACATAACACACATAGCACACATACACACAGCACACACACACACACATTCCATCAGACACACGTACAGAACGATACTGTATTTTCAACTAGCCTGCAGCTCTGCCCTTTTCTTTGTGGATGGAACACACACGCACACGCACACACGCACGCACACACACACACACACACACACACACACACACACACCTCAGGCTTATGGGCCGGCTGTCCAGACAGAACAAAGCCTCAGCTCTCTTTGCATCTCCTCGTAGCCACCCCGAGAACCTTGCACAGCAAACGGGCTCAGGGGGTCAGAGGCAGGTCAGAGTGCACCGTCAACTGTGGAGCTCCACGTCTGCAGGAGATTAAAGACAGAGCATCAACACTCGTGCTGTGGAAAAAAGCTGACACCCCATCTGCTGTGAAAGAGAGAAGAGAACGAGAGCGAGAGAGAGAGAGACACTGATATCATTAGTCAGTTGTTACACGGAATTGGAGAAGTCAAAGTCAGCCCACGCAGCCATGAGCGAGTGGTGCAGCGAGGAGGCGAGGAGAGCGGATAGCGAGAACGCGAGGCTGTGAGCGTAAGCAAAGGCAGAGACAGGGCAGGCCGCTGGTGTGTCAGTGGTCAGTGATGGGCAGCCTGCCCAACAGCCGGTGAATATGAAAGGGCTGGCGCTGGCCTGAGAGTTCAGTGGCGGAAGGGAGGGGGCAGCAAAGAGGTGAGGTGGAGTTCATCTGCCCACGCCAACTCCGCTTGGGCCTTCTGAGAGCAGAAATGGAGGAGCAAGGGAGCATGTGGATCATGAGGAGAGAGAGAGAGAGAGAGAGAGAGAGCGAGAGAGTGTGTGTGTGTGTGAGAGAGAGAGAGAGAGAGAGTGTTTGTGTGAGAGAGAGAGAGAGTGTGTGTGTGTGAGAAAGAGAGAGAGATAGGAGGTTGGTATAGTTCAGAGGGTGAATCTTTAGACTGGTAAGGAGGCCGAAAGTGCTGAGTCGTATATGATATAATTTGTGCATGGCGATAGGTCCACGATTACAGGAGGTGAAATGGTGTTTGATCCAATGAGGCTTTAGAGATGAAACTGTGAGTGAAGTTCAGAAGTCAATATGAGTCAGAAATGTGTTCAGTGCTTAAAAGGTAGGAGGCATAAGGTGGAAGTTTAGATAAGAGCATGGAGTTGCTCAAAGTGGTCGATATTAAAGGAATTATCCGGAGTAAAATGCACTTTAGATCAATTTACGGATGATTGGGAGTACAGTACATACGTTGAGTTGACATCAAAATCATGTCATTCGGATGTGTTTTGAGAAAGTTCGATTTTACCGTTTTTAGTCAAAACTCGTTAGCCGTAGGTGTGGAGTAACACGCTCTGGAAATTCACAATTTCGTCGCCGTTTTTTTTTGTTTGTTTTTTTTTTTTTAAACATAGTCCAGTATTTCTTTCGAAATTTGTATTTCTTTCGAAAGTTGTATGCAACAGCAAACCCTAGCTTACTAACAGGTTGGAATTTTGAAATGTCACGTGACGTGATGTCGTGCAACGACGTGATGCAATCGACTCCTACAGACTTTCCCCTAAAGATGCTAGCTGCAGCAGCAACATTTCCGGAAAGGTACTGGCTTGATGAAATTCATTCTGGAATCTCTATCCGACCACATAAAGACCTCGGGATACTTCAGTTTGGCTTTAGGGACCCTCTACTCACTACCACGTAAGTGTAATGTTGTTTGGAACTGTAGAAGAGGTATAAAAATAGCGTTTTGTAGCGGCGAAATTACATGCCCTGGTCACTAACAGGCTAACGAGTTTTGACTAAAAACGGTAAAATCGAACTTTCTCAAAACACATCCGAATGACATGATTTTGATGTCAACTCAACGTATGTACTCCCAATCATCCGTAAATTGATCTAAAGTGCATTTTACTCTGGATAATTCCTTTAAGCACATACTGTTATTGAATACTGCATGGCATTGACTTCATGTAGGCCAGAACGTCAGAAGACTGGCAGGAAAGTCTGACTCTTTTGCAAAGTCTGCGCTCAAATTGTAGCAGGGAATGAATAAAAACAGCCTTTTACCAGAAAATTTCCGGAGCAATTTTGTCTCGCTACCCCCTAATAATTGCACTCCAACGGACCCAAAGCGGTTTTTTTTATACCAAACAAGCTCGCATGAAAGAGCACCCTTTTTTCCTCCAATAGAATGACCCAGAAGAAGGATATTAACCGCATGAAAAGGAATCCATGCATAGCATTAAGGAAGAATCGCCCTCTGATCTGTCGCCACAAAGCGCCTTCACCCCCCCCCCCATCAGGGGGGACGGGAGGTGGCTCATTTATTCATACGAATAGGGACTGGCTTGCTTGCATACTGCAGTGCAGTGATTTCTGCAAAGGGCCACTTTTGCCTGATTTGGAGAAGAGAGATGATATCTGCCGTTTCCCTCAGCCCTCCTCTCAGTGTCACACGTGCTGAATGAGATTCCGCCGCCGCCTCCTATCAGTATGCTGCCGTCATCACCACTGCTGTCCCTTTCCGAAGCTGAGACCCAGACGGCAAAAATAGTGCCAAGAATCGCTGAGAGGTGCAGTCAAAGCAGAACAATCAAGGGGAATTTTAAAGGAGCAGAGATGCCACTCTCCTGAGTCATAGTCAATATTTAAGTTTCATGAATACAGAATAAAGACAGAGTGACAGCTATGGTCTGTACAAATATATTGATGTATATTATTGTACGATGTTGGTGTGGTTGCATGGAGATTTCAAAAGAAATAAAGGCACTGCTCGTTGCCTACGCTTAATCAAAATGCTGAACTTAATAAAAGTGTATCTAGATGACATTTTGGTTTGTACTGTATATGCGGTTTCCATCGGCACATCAACCAGTGTCTGCATTCCAGTGAAAGCCCCAGAGAAGGACTGGAGTGTTCTCTCCGTATTGCTGCCATCTTTGGGGAGAGGCCCTGAGAGGAGGTGGTGGTGGTGGTAGCAGCTGCAGGCATGAGGGCGAGTCTTGCCCCAGCAACGGCCATGAATATTCAGCCGCTAGCCCTGAGAGAGAGAGAGAGAGAGAGAGAGAGAGAGAGAGAGAGACACACACAGAGAGAGAGAGACCCACACACACACAGAAAGAGACACTGTGAGTGACAGAAAGAGAGAGAGTGAGTGAGTGTAGGAGAGAGTTCCACTGGCTCAGTTCTTTCTTAATGCCCACAGAGAGTTGCAGAATATCCAGCTGCTGAGATTATGTTCATTCGGTTGTTCAGCCTCTGTGCTTTATTCAGCATGTTTTTCAGCACAAAGAGTGAAAGCCCCCCCCCCCCCCCCCCCCCCCCCCCCCCCCCACTAGCTTTCTGGGACATTCAGTTCCTGTGTGCAGCTTTTATGAGTACAGCAAACAGTTATTGTGTGCACATCCCACCTTCTGGCAGGTGCAGGACAAAAGAAAACTTACTCAATTGAAAAAATATAATGTCCGCAACACTGACATTGCCTGAAGAAGACCCAGCAGGGTCGAAACGTTGCCTGTTGTGCATTAAATATTGTATGGGAGTCAAAAGCAGTGTTGCGGACATTATATTTTTTCAATTGAGTCAGCTTTTATGAGTACCCATCTTCCCCATTCACAACCACATTCCCCCTCCTCAACCACCTCCCCCCCCCCCCCAAAGAA
>NC_055967.1:31682317-31684817 GCF_018492685.1 Alosa sapidissima
AATTTGGCACTAGGTGCCTCTGGTTTGCTTTTTTTGTCACAACTCTGTCCCCAGCTGTCCATCAATTCCCTCTGCATCTGTCCCTTGTCTCACACACACACACACACACACACACACACACACACACACACACACCCATCTCATTTTTCATACTTCTGAAGTGTGTGTTGTGTTGTGTGTAATCCTTTTCTTGCCTTAATCTACTGTAACTCCAGGATGTCTATTCTGGGCGTCGCTGGTGCGAGGATAATAAAATATGCAGTGTTTACTAATTTGGTTTACATATTCTCTGAGCTCAGTCAGGGATTTAAGACGCACACGGCATTGCACAGATGAGGAGCCTTTTGAATTCAGCAGACACACTCACTATCTCTCTCATACACACATATACACACACACACACACACACACACACACACACACACACACACACACACACACACACATATTGATACACACACACACACACACACACACACACAGGAGGGAGGCTTAGTTGCACTCGAGGCGGTTCCCCTACTCTTGGACTGCTGTGCATCACTGCAGGTGATGCTGCTGCTGTATCCCAGAACAGCCAATCCTCAAAGGCCCCACACACACACACACTCACACAGAAACACATACACAAACACATAAACTAACACTGGTGATGCAATCACAAACATCAAACAACCCACGCACTTTGGAGACCTGATGCGCCTGAACTGCTGCTACACACTCACACTCACACTCACACACACACTCACACAAGAAAAGAAGAACAGCACACATCAAACCCTTTGTAGCCCTCCTGTTTTGTGCACACACACACAAACATAACCCTGTGCACACTCACACACTGATGGTGATTCAGGGTGCTATATCTGTGCTCCCAGAATATTAATAGTCTCTTTCCTGCTCTTTCTCTGTAAAGATGCGTGAATTTGCACATTACAACCACACATATGAAATGTATGCTTCTCAGGGTGTGTGTAAAGCTGTTTGTCTGCTGCTGGAAGTGTCTGTTTAACTTCACACACAGTCAGCTGAGTGAAACGTCTCTCCTTCATTGCCACACATGCTGTATCAAAGCCGCCTGTACAGTTGAGGTGAACAAAGTGGCGCTGAATCTAGGCTGCGTTCCATTTGCCTCGTAAGTGATAAACTGGGAACTCAGGATTGTGACTGGGTTCCAGTTGTGTGTAAGGAGCAGACCTCTGAAGTTCGTCTACACAAAGGCTGCCATCTTTACCCATACTGTATAAGGAGATCTGGTATCTTGCGATTTTTCCTACAGAAAAATAACATGAAGAATTTGAATTATTGCACCTGTTAAACTCTCGCAGGGATGCAATGCGGGGATGCAAAGTCTGGAATGCAGACATTTTGCTCTACACAACTTTGTTTTTTGCTACCCCAGAGCTAACTTGCAGTGCAACTTGCCATAGGTAGTTAGCTTCAATTAACACCCGGATCTCCTTATATGGGCAAAGATGGCAGCTTTGGGTCCTTTTTGTAGGTGTATTGTATGTTGTTAGCGATTGTTACCAGACTATTGTGTCTACATCTGATTTAATGAGACACAAATAGGACAAAACTGAAAATAAACAATACATTTCTACAGCTCTCATTTACTACTAATTGGCGCAGCCATCTTGGAAATTCAAAGTCTGGGTACTTGGGGTTTGAACGAGCTGACAAGTAGGAATTACGATTTTTGGGCCGTTCCAATCGAAACCTATTTGTAACTGGGAAAAACGATTTACGAGCACAAATGGAACGCACCACTGTTGTGTATCTAATGTGTAGATTTGTGAAATTTTTTCCAGGTTCCACAGAGGTAGTGTGTATCAGGCAATTTTCCACTGTCGGAACTCGCTTCCGCATTCTGGAGTAGACCTTTGGCTCCTGCAAATGGGCCTGAAAAGCTCCTGTAGTTGAAAACAGTTCAAATCCAACTGCACACCAGCGCTGAGATGATTGTACCAACACATTCTCTCACTGGTGAAAAAAATGGTAATGGTATCTAACAGGCTTGTGCAAAATTTAGAATTGAATTGAGAATGACTCCTAAATTCCAATTCAATTCTTGAATTTGAATTGAGGTCAAAGACAAGATCTATGATTACAAATTGAATTTGAATTAGAATTAAATTATATTAATTATATTATAATATTATTGATTGATTATTGATATTAATGATTTTATAGAATTATATTCATAATCTAAGTCTAGTGTTTAACAATGAAGCTTCACAGTATCAGATATGATTGCATCAAATACACAACTTATAACTTACGTATAACAGTAACCAATTACATTTCCAATGTAACCTTCCCAACACATTCTTTCTGTTGTGTGAATGAAATTTCCTTTAATTGCCATGAATTTAATTCCACTTCCTGTCATTCAAATTCAAATTAAACTTCCTGTGTGGCCAAGGCAGTTCAATTCATGAATTGAATGGAGGCCAATTCTTAAATTCTGAATTTTGCACAAGCCCGGTATCTAAGTAATTGA
>NC_055967.1:31687317-31689817 GCF_018492685.1 Alosa sapidissima
TCTCTCTCTCTCTCTCATCACTCCTCTCTCCCTTTCTTTCTCTCTCTGTCTCGTCCTCTCTCTGTCTCTCACCCCCCCCTCTCTTTCCCTTTATTTCTGTCTCTGTCTGTTACTTCTCTTCTCTCTGTGTCTCTCTCTCCTCTTCTCCAAGTCTCTGCCACTCCCTGGCTGTGGGGGTCTATTGTGTGAATTGTAGTCTCAGCAGGAGCATTTTGATAAGTGTCCCTCATGTCACAAATCAGCGCTCTCATATCCCAGTGCATTTGCACCTGGAAGGGAGGGTGAGAAGGGGACAGAGTGAAACAGAGGGAGGGAGAGAGAGAGAGAGAGGAAGAGAGGCAATATAGAGGTGAGAATAAAGCATATGTCAATCTCTGTAATACTCTTTGCATCAGAGAGAAGCTCTACAATACCCTCACTCACGTCATCAGTCACAAAGGAAGATGCACATATGGTTGTTACTCATCAGTGTGTGTGTGTGTCCATATGTATGTGTGCAAACTTCTGACTTTGTTGAGAGTCTGAAGTCTGAAATCCTGAGGTTGTGTATTTGTTGAGAGTCTGAAGTCTGAAATCCTGAGGTTGTGTATTTGTTGAGAGTCTGAAGTCTGAAATCCTGAGGTTGTGTATTTGTTGAGAGTCTGAAGTCTGAAATCCTGAGGTTGTGTATTTGTTGAGAGTCTGAAGTCTGAAATCCTGAGGTTGTGTATTTGTTGAGAGTCTGAAGTCTGAAATCCTGAGGTTGTGTATTTGTTGAGAGTCTGAAGTCTGAAATCCTGAGGTTGTGTATTTGTTGAGAGTCTGAAGTCTGAAATCCTGAGGTTGTGTATTTGTTGAGAGTGGGTGAATGGTGTGTTTGGAGTTTGTTCCACTCAAAGGACTGAAAGGGCTTTGTTCAGCAGTGCAGCCTGGTAAGTACACACACTACCAGAGACACACACTTCTACACCCACAGACATGCAGACAGACACACACATACACACACACAGACACACACACACACACACACACACACACACACACACACACACACACACACACACACAGTCCCACACACACACACACACACACACACACACACACACACACACACACACACACACACAGTCCCACACACACACACACACACACACACACACACACATCTGCATTCTATCCACACTCATCTGTCGATCGACGCTCCCCCCAGTGCTGCAGCCTCAGTGAAAAGCTCTTTAGTGGAGATAAATGACTCAACTTTTCTCATGAAACTTTTAACCAGCATCCTTCATGCCCCTTGTTGCCATGACGCACTAGGATTACAAATGCTTATGTGACCTGACTACAGCTCCGGTCGCCATGGCCCTGAAGGACAACAAGCCCTGTGTGTGTGTGTATGTGCGTGTGTGTGGGAGTGTGTGTGTATGTAAGCATGTGCACTGTCCACTGATATTCGTCATGTGTTCATGGCCCCTAGAGATCAGAGGTGACCAGGGCCATCCGAGTGGGTGGCCAATACTCCGAGATGCTTGATTTTACCAGAGGATGTACGTCAAAACACACTTCACTACAATACACCATCAACCCTTCAGAGGCACTTCTCTCTCTCTCTCTCTGTCTCTCTCTCTGTTTCCCTCCATCTCTCATAAACCTCCACCTCCCCTTTTCTCACACTCACACACACTGTCTCTCTTTCTCACTTCCTCCATCTCCCACTCTCTCTTCACCCCCCCCCCCTTCTCTCTCTCTCTCTCTCTCTCTCTCTCTCTCTCTCTCTCTCTCTCTCTCTCTCTCTCTCCACTGTTCCTCTGTCAGCTGTAGATTAGTGATCTTGTAGAGTGGTCCTCCTGAGTCTAGCTGTGCTGCTGCCAGTCACTGGGAAAAGTGAGAGAGTGTGTGTGAATATACATGTTTGTGTGTGTGTGTGTTTGTGCTTGTGTATTTGTGGGCAACGTGTGTGTTTGTGGCAGTGTGTGAGTGAAAGTGACAAGGATGTTGTGTGCCCTCCTACATAATGGAGAAGTCTGTAATGACCTTTTTCTCTGGAGAAAATGCAACATCATTTCACCTCTCTTAGTCCCTTTACCCCTCAAAATCTCTCTCTCTCTTTTTCTCTCTCTCTCACACCTTCTCCTTGTCTCTCTCTCCTTCTATCTCCACTCTCTCTCTCTCTCTTCTCTCTTTCCACCTCATTCCCTTTCTCTTCTCCTCTCATTTCCTCTCCTCCCATGTTTCTGCCTCATTAGGAACTTTTAGAGAGCCATGGCCTCTCTGAATCTCAGAGGACAATCTGCTTGCCCAGCGCCCTTGGTTTACTTTCCGGAGTGTGAACACGCACACGCACACACATACACACGTACACACACACGCACACATACACACGTACACGCACACGCACACACTCTCTCTTTCACACACACACACACACACACACACACACACACACACACACACACACACACACACACACACACACAGAGAGAGTCCACTGCTAAGACAGCACTGGAGAGACTATGGTAGT
>NC_055967.1:31694817-31717317 GCF_018492685.1 Alosa sapidissima
GCTTGTGAGGGAGGCATTATCCATCTGCCCCCCCCTGCCCTGCCCCACCCCTTCCCCCTGCCTCAGCCTCCCCGTGTGCATATCCCCCACTGATCCCCAGCTGCGGCTGTCTGGAGAGCCGCTGCTCGCTGACCTTTTCCCCAGCATTTAGAGGCCTGTTAGGAGATGATAGCCGTGCTAGCGAGAGACGTATTAACCCTCGTCCATCCTCCTGTCCCTGTCTCCGCCAACTTATCAGATTTTAAAAGGGGTCCGACTTCTTCTGGGTTCCCTCAATGCCTGGGATGCTGTTTCACACACCAAGCACGGGCTGGTATTTTATTTTATTTTTCTCCCCTATTCCCCTGCGCTGGCAGCAAAGTAGCTTCATTTCATTTCATCTTTCTTTTAATACGTTTATAATTAAACTAGTCAAGCAGAGCGTCCTTGCAGTTTGAAGCTCTGCAGCATTTCCCAACTTTTTTCATCTTTAGGAAAAGGACAACCTGCCAGGTGGCGATAAGCATCGAGCTGTAGAAAAAAGATGCTGTGTGTGTGTGTAGAGTGACTGATTGACTGAGAGAGAGTGACTGATTATATTTCTGTCTGTTGTATGCTTTAAAAACAGTTTCTTTCTAAATAGCCATGCCAATAAAGTCTTGAATTGAATTGACTGACTTTGTGGGTGCATGTGTGGCTGTGTTTTATGACAGCGCATCTATTTGAACGTGTGTGTGTGTGTGTGTGTGTGTGAATAGCATTGTGACATGAATAGTTGTTGTCAGCAGTCTAAGCATAGTATCACAATCCTAATGTGGAGGCGGCGTGGGTGTAGCACTACACCATGGCTTGAACCTGTTGTTTTTCTCCAGTCTAACCCAAGCTACCGCGACCTGAATGGGAAGAAGGCTTGGGCATAATCATCATCCGAACGATGCGTGTGTGTGTGTGTGTGTGTGTGTGTGTGTGTGAGAATGTGAGAATAGCATTGTGACATGAATGTGTTGTTTTTCTCCAGTCTAACCCAAGCTACCGCGACCTGAATGGGAAGAAGGCTTGGGCATAATCATCATCCGAACGATGCGTGTGTGTGTGTGTGAGTGTGTGTGTGTGTGTGTGAGAATGTGAGAATAGCATTGTGACATGAATGTGTTGTTTTTCTCCAGTCTAACCCGAGCTACCGCGACCTGAATGGGAAGAAGGCTTGGGCATAATCATCATCCGAACGATGCGTGTGTGTTGTGAGTGTGTGTGTGTGTGTGTGAGAATGTGAGAATAGCATTGTGACATGAATGTGTTGTTTTTCTCCAGTCTAACCCGAGCTACCGCGACCTAAATTGGGAAGGAGGCTTGGGCACAGCGCTACACTTGGAAAGGCGTAGTCATCATCCGAACGATGCGGCGCGCGTGTGTGTGTTTGTGTGTGTTTGTGTGTGTTTGTGTGTGTGTGTGTGTGTGTGTGTTTGTGTGTGTGTGTGTGTGTGTGTGTGTGTGTGTGTGTGTGTGTGTGTGTGTGTGTGTGTGTGTGTGTGTGTGTGTGTGTATGTATGTGTGTGTGTGTGTGTGTACAGTGTGTGTGAGAAAATAGCATTGTGACATGAATGTGTTGTTTTTCTCCAGTCTAACCCGAGCCATCGAGACCTGAATGTGAAGGAGGCGTGGGCACAGGGCTACACTGGGAAGGGTGTAGTGGTCACTATCTTAGATGATGGCATAGAGAAGGACCACCCTGACCTGGCAAAAAACTACGTGAGTCGAGGATCCTCATGACTTGTCAGTTTAGGGAGTGTGTGTGTTGTTTGTGTGGGAGAAAATTGCAATGAGTCTCTGTGTATGTGTGCCTTTCTGTGATTATGTACATTTATACGTAGTGCCAGTGGGGTCATGTGTTTGTGTTTCTGTGTGTGTCTGTGTCTGGGGTGTGTGTGTGTGTGTGTTAGAGCCGACCGATGTGGAATTTTCGAGGTCGATACCGATTTCAAAAACAATAAACGATAAATCGGACGATATTTATTTTAAACAAACACAATGAAAAAATGTACTCTAATATTTAGTATATTGAACAGTTCTGATCAAGGTGGGACATTGTGTTTAAATAGGCCTAACTAACTGGTATCCTAATGAAAGGCTCTTATGGGGAAAATAAGTCCCGACAGGGCGAACCGGGACCCCGACACGCCAGCGGAGGGGTCTTGTTTCGCCCTGAAGGAACTCACAATGCAAGTCAATGGAGCATTCTACTTGCATTGTGAAGAGCCGTATAATAAATATATATAATATCGTCAGGTCTTTGTTCTTATATGTGATAAACACCAGTGCTATGATAACTTTCAAGGTATTTCCTTTATGGTTAAGATTGTGTTAGATACTGTTTGTGTTTTTTACACAACGATTACAGCATTAAACATGCAGTACTTGGAAATTGGATTGGATTGTGTGATTGGAAAGGACACTACCTCAGCCATATCCGCATCTCAGGTGCGGCTCAGACCGCACTGCAACCGCAACCCAACTATTTTTTTCTGCTTGACACGAGCGGTTCTGTGCAGAAATACTTTGAAAAGACCATTTGATAGTCATCATTTGTGTTTAAAAGGGGATGTGGAGGCTACATGTGCACTATAAAGGAGTAGAAATACCAACCAAACTCTGAAAAAGAGGTGTCTAAAAGTGAGGACAAATGGGGGGGGGGGGGGGGGTGCTAGTAAAAACGTCAACATAAGCTTGTTGCACACCACATTAGTGTGATACTGCAATTGGGAAGGAAAACTACATAATGTAAGATAAAGTCTATACTCTCAATATGATTTGTATGTTGTCATTTTGCTGACAGCGCCACCTGACAGCGACATGCCACTTCCTATTATATTAGCCTCCACCACTCAACCAATACTAACATTATTTTAATGTTGGAGGTAATGTTAAGCTGGAAAGACAAAACTGGACATTTAGATGAAGGTTCAGTATTTGGCTTTTGTTTACTTAATTAAAAAATAATTATTACAGCCATTATAAACACTGATACCGATAGATTGGCAAATAGCTAATAACGGCGGATAATATTGGCACACCGATTTATCGGTTGGGCTCTAGTGTGTTTGAGTGTGTGTGTGATGTAGTTGTCTGTGTCTGGAGGCTTATGGCAGAGGAATTGTGTGCGTGTGTGTGTGTGTGTGTGTTTGTGTGTGCGTGCGTGCGTGTGCGTGTGTCTGTGCCTTTGTGAGTGCAGGTCTCACCTTTTCTCCTGCACTGACAGGATCCAGATGCCAGTTACGATGTGAATGACAGAGACCCGGATCCACAGCCTCGTTATACACAGCTCAATGACAACAGGTGACCCCTCTCTCTCTGGACACAGACGCACACAGACAGATACACACACACACACACACACACACACACACACACCCACACACCACCCACAATTGCACACAGAATTGCTGCTCCATATTGCCATGCTGTGTACCAAGCTGCACATTAGGGCACTGGCTATTGTCAGCTGTAACTGCATATGTATATATGGGGATTTGGTAAGCTAGAGGTTTGCTTGGTGTTCTCTGTCTTTCCCTCCCACTCTCCTCCCTTCTGTGTCTCTCTCTACACTTCTTCTCTCCTCTTTTCACCATCCTCTATTCTCTCTCTCTCTCTCTCTATCTCTATCTCTCTCTTTTCTCTCTCCTCCTGTCTCGGAGTGACAGCTGCCTGCTGCTCCAGTGAACTAATTAGACCGCGAGGCGTCTCGCAGGCTGCCTGTCTTTGAAAAAAAAAAACTGAAATTGAGGGCCTCACCGGCCTCAAGAGACCTCCCACCACGACTCTGCCTATTCCTCGCTGTCGTACAACTTCCTCCACGGGGGTCGATGAATGCCAGGCAGGAACCTGGCTGCTATTTTAGCCGGTGACGCCTCGTGACGCGTGAAACTGATTTTCCAACTGCGTCAGGAGGACACTCTCTCTCTCTATCTCTCTCTCTCTGTCCCTCTCTTTCTCCCTTTCTCCCTGTACTTCTCAAATGATCTTATTCAGCTTTTCCTTGGCCTGTCTAATCCGTGTGCGTGGCTGCAGGAGGAAGTGAAGGGCTTAGGGGAGTGGAGTTGAGTTGTTTCCTTTGCTTATTTAAAGGGATTGGCCTGACGCGCGCCACTCCTCTGATGCCATTAGGGCTCAGGAGGGCTGAGTTAATGGGATGGGATGTGGCCCGGAGCACACGGGGAGCTGTACCGCCAGCCGTCCCCACGGCTCCCCCCCCGCTCTTCTCTCTCCCTGGTCCTCAGCCCTTCTCTTCTCTCCTCCGCTCCTCTCTTCTCTCCTCCGCTCCTCTCCTCTCTTCTCCTCTCCTCTCCTCTCTCTCCGGTCCACACCCTTTCTCTTCTCTCCTCCGCTCCTGTCCCCTCCTCTCTCCTCTCCCCTCCTCTCCTCTCCTCCTCCCCTCCTCTCCGTTCCTCTCCCTTCCTCTCTTTCTCTTCTCCTCCTCTCCTCTCCTCCTCTCCTCCTCTCCTCTTCTCTCCTCTCCTCCCCTCCTCTTCTCCTTTCCTCTCTCCCCGGTCCTCACCCCTTCTCTTCTCTCCTCCACTCCTCTCCTCTCTTCTCCTCTCCTCCTCTCCTCTCCTCTCCTCCCCTTCTCTCCTCTCCTCTCCTCTCTTCGCTCCTGTTCACTTCACTCCTCCGCACTCAGTCGCTTGAGCCGCGCGCAGGATGCTCTCTTCTCCCTCTGTACACACACACCCACTCACACACACGCACACACACACACACACATTCACACTCTCTCTCTTTCCCTCTCTCTTTCTCATCTCCTCTCTATCTCTCTCTCTCTCTCAATTCAATTCAATTCAAGGTTGCTTTATTAGCATGACTGTAAGTAAGTACAGTGTTGCCAAAGCACTCTCTCTCTCTATCTCTCTCTCTCTCTCTCTCTCTCTCCCCCTCTTTGGCTGTCCTCATCCAAATCCGCTCTCCTGTCTGCAATTTGCCCTCCTCTCATCTGCTTCTATCTCAATGCAAATACCCTCTTCTTTCTGGGAGGCTCTCTACCTTCCTCTTCACCTCCCCTCTTCCTCTTCACCCCCCCTCTTCCTCTTCACCTCCCCTCTTCCAAATCCGCTCCTCTCTTTCCTGTCTCTCTTTAATTCAAATTCAATTCAAAAAAGCTTTATTGGCATGTCCATTCATAATGTGTTGCCAAAGCATACAATGCTTCCTCTCCTCCCCTTCTTTACCTCTTTACTCTGTTGTTGTGCTCCTCCACATCATCCTTGCTCTAGGTTTTCTTCTCTTTTCCTACCTCTCTTCTCTGGTTTCTTCTCCTCCAAATCTCCTCTCATACCTGCACACCCCTCTCTACATCTTCTCCTTTCTTCTTCTTTTACTCCCTTCCTCTCTCTCCTCTCCTCTTCTCTCCTCTCCTCTCCTCTCCTCTCTTTCCCCTCTCTCCAGCATTCCTCTCCTCTCATCTCCTCTGGCCTGGGTTGCTTCGCTCCCCTTCGGTGAGTTGTGGGCAGGACGAGTGCCAGAACACTCAGCTCTGGGAAATGAGCCAGCCTCCCTCTCTCTCTCACTCTCTCTCTGTCTCCCCTTCTCTCTTTCTCTCTCTCTCCCCATCTCTCTCTCTCTCCCTCTCTCTTTCTCTCTTCCCCCATTTCTCTCTCTCTCTCTCTGTTGTTATTATTGCTCTGTGGGTGGAGACAGGGAACTGTGTTCAGAGCAATATCTTCTCCAAACACTTGAGGAAAACAAAGTGGGGGTTTGTAGAAATCCATCGCCATCACATTGTTTATCACATGCCCCACAAGGCATGATATGCTCTCTCACACTCTATCTCTCTCTGCCTCTCTCACACTCTATCTCTCTCTCTCTCTCTTCCTGTCTTTGCCTCTATCTCTCTCTCATCTTTCTCGTTCTCACTCCCCTGTTTCCTCTTTACATCTTTCACCATCTCTCATCTCCCTTTCAGCCTCTTTTTCCAGTCTTGATCACTCTCCTTCTCTCCATCTCATTTTCTCCTCATTACTAGCTCGGTGTGTGTGTGTGTGTGTGTGTGTGTAGAGTGTACTGCGTAAGTGGGCACTTGATGAGAGGAGGATGAGAACACTTGAAGCCTCATGCCTGCAAAGTACAACACTGAGATTGGGCTTCTAAGGGGCTACATTGGGCTTTCATGCAAACAGGATGCTGACACACTGACACACAGACACACACACACACACACATACACATACACAAATACATGCACACCTGCATGACATACACACACCTCTGTCACACTCTCACTCTCACATGCATCCCCTGCTGTCATTCTGATTATCCAAGACCCAATCAATTAGGGCTCCGTGAAATGAGAGGCAAATTGTTTCTCTGTCAATAGTGCGCCCGAGAGCCCCCACCTGAAGACGAATTGGGGGGGGGGGGGGGGGGTCAGGGGGGGGGAAAAAACACCAGATGAGTAGCACAAAATCTCAGCACGATGCCGCGGCCCAGCACGACTCACACTGACTAATACACTTCCCTCGCCCTGAGAATTAGATGCATGTATTCATGAGGAGTACAGGGGTGCTTTGCGAGGACAGCAGGAGCGGCAGCAAAAATAAGGGATTTCAGGGACCATCTCTGCCCTCCTAACCGCCGCAAAATGAGTGAAAAACAAGAAAAGCAAACCTCATTTGGATTTCTTTTACGCCGTGCCGGGTTTTTGAATTCGCATCTTTTTCTATTTCCTGTACCATGACAGGCGAGAAAGGCACTCATATACTTTTTTTTGTTCTGTTTGTCAAAGGTGCCAAGGAGAGAGACAGTGAGGAAGTGTGCAAGTCAAAGTGGATGAGTGATAGATAGAGAGAGAGAGAGAGAGAGAGAGATGGTGAGGAAGAGAGAAAGAAAAATGGAGAGAGAGAGGTGCTTTCTTTTTCTACACGACTGTGGAAAAGCTGGCAGATATCTTTGCAACACTTTGAAGCTCATCGGATTCAACTCCAGTCAAGCAGGTAATGTTAATTTTCCCCCCCTGTGTTTCATCAGTGCCGAGAGAGCGCAATCCAAATGCTAACCCCCACCCCGCACACACACACACACACACACACCACCACCACCCCTACCCCTACCGCTGCGACTGTGTCAATACTATGGATTCCGCCGAGAGAAAGGAAACAGCGGTGTCTCATCTCAGCCCATCTCTTCTCATCTTTCACTCCGAGCGTGTGGTAGGGTCAGGTCGACTGTGTCTCCTCCTCACGGATATCAATCAAGACCAACTTCCTTCCGCTTGGAGGCTACCCACGTCCGTGTCGGGCGCCCCCTCTCTCTCTCTCTCTCTCTCTCTCTCTCACTTCCTCTCTCTCTCTCTCTCTCTCTCTCTCTCACTCTTTTTTTCTGTCTTTCTCTCCCTTGTCTCTCTCTCTCTCCTCTTCTCTCTCTCTCTCTCTCTCTCTCTCTCTCTCTCCTCTCTCTTTCCATCTCTCTTTCCGCCATTCTCTCCGCCCGCATGGTTTCAGCAGAGCCAATTTCAGCTCGGAGAACAAGAGCAAAGGAGCAGATTGGAAAGAAAAGAATAGAGAGAGTGAGAGAGTAAACGAGAGAGAGCAGAGAGAGAGAGAGAGAGAGAGAGAGAGCCCAACTGACTGACGTGAAGGAGGGCTGCAACGCCTCTGCCAAACCAAATCCGTTAGGCATTTGTCGAACTGTTTGTCCAACAAATGGTTTTTGGTCACAGATATTGGACCGGAGATGATGACGCGCAGTGTTCATCCTCAGCCTGGTCCGTTTCGCCAGTTAGCCGATAATAAGGCGAGGCGACTCCCTGTTTCCGTGCGGAAGGGGTAGTAGTAACAGGATACAGAGGGCCCCTAATATGTGGCTTTTGTGGTTTAAAAGACTCTAACCGCGGCTGATGGTGTTGCGGAAAAGTGGGAGGCGAGTAATCTGGCTCTATCGGCCGCTCGGCAGAAGGGCCCGATTATCCCTGGTGGATTGTGCCTGAGGAGAGATGCGCCTGGTCTATGAAAAAGCCATTCTGGGTGGAAGGACTTTATCGTTTGTTCTGCTGACTACATATTGAGTGGCTCGTGGATGTATGGCCAAGTGCATATAATGACGATGCCTCTAGCCTCAGGCTATGTGCCTGCTCACACTCCTCCACTGTACTCCTTTTCTCCCTCTCCTCTCTCTCTCTCTCTCTCTCTCTCCTCTCTCTCTCTCTCTCCTGGCTCCCTGCTTGCTGTGTTCTTAGTGGCTGGCTGGCCTATTGTCACACACAGAGGCTGGGCTTTGCTAAGATGCAGAGAGAGGTTCCAGGCGGTGTCTGATCCTCAGAGCACAATGGAGCACTACCACAGTGTTCCACTGCCCAGCAGGGGTTCACTTCCACGCCATTCAGCTCAAAAAGAGAGAAGGAGAGAGAGAGAGAGAGAGAGAGAGAGAGAGAGAGAGAGAAAGTACTAGATGCTGCAGTCATTATAGGCAAACATACAGTAGGCAGACAAAAAAAGAGAGAGAGAGAAAAATGGGGTGATAGACGAAGTGAAAGAGTAGAGCTACACAGGCACTCCATCCATGTCGCCCACATCCCCCACAGCCCCCAGCACCATACCCCGTCATCCCTTTTAGCCTAAGAGTCCATTTTGTTTGTGGGGCGTCGGTTGGTGTTTAGGTGAAGATGGAGGAGGTTCCACAGCGCCTTTCAGACAGCAGGCCTACGGGCAAGCAGGCAGGCAGGCAGGCACCCTCCTAACTGCCCCAGCGGGGGCAAAGCCAGCCAGCGAGGCGGGCAAGCGGGCGGGTGGGTGGGTTGAGAGGGAGGGAGTGAGGGGTGGGAAGGCAAGCATGGAGACAGAGCGCCTCAGGGCCCCAGTTAGCCGGCCGGAAAATTTCCTAATCCCTCCAGTAGGGGCAAGGAGCCAGGCACCGTTTCCTCTCTCTCTCTCTCTCTCTCTCTCTCTCTCTCTCTCTCTCTCTCTCTCTCTCTACAGAGGCTCCTCACCAGTGGAGCGGTGCCATCTTTCATGCTGGCAGCAGGGTGGCATTGCTGTGGTTTGCCCCCCTGCCATCCTCCATCCATCCGCCATGCCTGATTTCATAACACACAGCTTTGGGCATCTACCTGGCCCTGGGCAGTCTGCTACATAGGGCTCAGAGGAAAATACGTTTCACTTAAAAAAAAAAAAAAATAAAAAAAAAAAAAAAAATATATATATATATATATATATATATATATATATATATATATATATATATATATATTAGGGCTGTCAAAATAACTGATTAATTTCGATTAATTAATTTGAGAAAAAATAACTGATTAAAAAAATTAGTGCAGATTAATCGATTCCGTATGACCTTTGACCCCGAGCCGTTCTAGTCAGTAAAAATTAGACTGTAAAATGAAGGAGAGAGAAGAAAACGTGCTGCCTGGATCATTGATTGGAACATTTACTTTTAAAAAATGGCCTGATGGTGTTGATAAAAAATAAAGTGTTGAAAATAAAGTCCTCTGCAATGTCTGCAGCAAGGAATTTGCATATCATAGAGTTCATCAACTCTATCGCACATCAATGCAAAGAAATAAGTGTTGACATTGAGGGGAGTGTTAATTAATTTTCATTGTATCCCCTAGGTTATATCTGTGGCCTGAAATGCCTTGTATGTGGAAAAAAAAAACTTCTTCCCAAAGCACATTTGAATTTATTTCCTCAGCATATTAGGTCATATCATAGATTATTATGGCAATTATTTGAACAGTGAAAATAATAATAAAAGAGTTTTTGAACTTTAATGTCACTAATGCTGATTATTCCATGATTCATTTGAATTTAAATATTTAAAATACCTTCACAGCAAAAATTATATATGCGATTAATTTAGATTAATTAATCACAGAGTATGTAATTAATTCGATTTTTTTTTTTTAATCGATTGACAGCCCTAATATTTTTGTTTGTTTGTTTTTTTTTTGTTCAATATAAGTGGAAGACCTTGAGGAGCAGAGTTCAAGAACTGTTGCCCCCACTCATCCACCCACTCGCTGTCTTTATTCTTACTATGCTTCTTCAACACAAGACCACTTCAGTCACGGAAAAGGTCTCTCTGCTAGATAGACTATGTTTGTGAGGGGTCTCCTTATGAGAGAACCAGATGGAGCAGTGATCAGTCAACGCAACTGGCAACCTCTACACTGCTCGAGATGTGACATACATACATACATACATACATACTGTACATGCATACACATACATACATACTTACTGTACATGCATACATACATACATACATTCATACATACATACATACATACATACATACATACTGTACATGCATACATACATACATACATACATACTGTACATGCATGCATACATACATACATACATACATACATACATACATACATACTGTACATGCATGCATACATACATACATACATACATACATACATACATACATACATACATACATACATACATGCATACATACATGCTGTACATGCATACATACATACTGTACATACATACATACATACATACATACATACATACATACATACTGTACATGCATACATACATACATGCATACATACTGTACATGCATACATACATACGTACATACATACATACATACATACTGTACATGCATGCATACATACATACATACATACATACATACTGTACATGCATGCACACATACATACATGCATACATACATACATACATACTGTACATGCATACATACATACATACATACATACATACATACTGTACATGCATGCATACATACATACATACATACTGTACATGCATGCACACATACATACATGCATACATACATACATACTGTACATGCATACATACATACATACACACATACATACTGTACATGCATACATACATACATACATACATACTGTACATGCATACATACATACATGCATACATACTGTACATGCATACATACATAAATGTATACATACTGTACATGCATACATACATACATACATACTGTACATGCATGCACACATACATACATACATACATGCATGCATGCATACATACATACATACATACACACACACACACACGCACACACATACACACATACATACTGTACATGCATACTGTACATGAATACATACATACATACTGTACATGCATGCACACATTCATACATACATACATGCATGCATGCACACATACATACATACATACATACATACTGCATATGTCCCCCTCAGTTAGTGTATTTTTTGATGGATGTTTGTAGTGCCCTATTGCACATGATCACTGTCTCTTGCTTTGATTGAGTAAGGCACCAGGGGAGGTCTGACGATGAAATAGTTTACTCAGCGTGACTCATGAAGCTGCCATACATTGCCTTCAGCAGTGCTCCATCCAGTTGTCCATCAATTTGCACGTGTCTGTGTGTGTGTCTGTGTGTCTGTGTGTGTGTGTGTGTGTGTGCATGTGTATGTGTGTGCGTGCGTGTGTGTGTATGTATGTGTGTGTGTGTGTGTGCGCATGTGTATGTGTGTGCGTGTGTATATGTATGTGTGTGTGCGTGTGTGTGTATGTATGTGTGTGTGTGCGTGTGTGTGTGTGTGTGTGTGTGTGAAAGCAGCTGATCAGTACTTTTACTGTCTCTCAATGACATGTTCTCTTCATGCGCCATGTCTCAGCTCACTGTCAGACCTTTCACTTGAAATGAAACACACACGGTGACGTCTGAGGGGTGTGTGATCTCAAGCCATCGAAAAGAAAAAGTGTTCGGCGACGCGCTACTGTCAACGTTGGCAGATCGTATGTCTTTAAGTCTGTCAGGAACGTTTTCACCGTCAGGCGCAGCGTCAAGACCTCTCTGAAGTATAAAACAAACGCCTTCCTTTCTTTCAAGCATTCAACATCTCAAACAGTTAAGGCTTATAAACTGAATTGCTTGTGAAATTCTGATTCATACTTACCACAGGATTACATGCCTGTCGTCGACAACTGAGGATAAATTGCTGACAGAGAGAGGCTGCGGTTTCATTCAAAGATGAATATGGTCCATAATGCTCATTTAATTTCTCCTCCTTCCTAGAGATTACTGGATGGAATGTTCCACAGAATGTCTCCCCTGTATGTTCTTTTGGTTTCTTCAAATATGTTCCATAAAGTAACAGTATTCTGGTTTGTACAATTTTGCAAAGTGTTTTCAAAGTTTTCAAGGTGAAGGTTTCAAGCTAGTAGTATCATCCCTAATTGATTTTGACAGTGGTTTTGTGTTCTGGATGCAAGATAACTGAAAGCAGAAACTATAAGAACACATTTTGTACAGCACAATGTTAGAAAGTATAAATCAGAATTTATCAGTTTGCACGCTGACTTGCTTTTTTGAGTGCCAACAGTGCTATTGGTGTTTACAAGGCAAGTCTGTTGGCTTTTAGTTAGTCAACTCTGTTTTCCAACAATTTCTGACCAAAACGGTCCCTGTTTATTTCCTAAGTGCGAACTTTGGGTCTCTCTCCAGTACAGTCAGGTTTATCAGACTGCCCTCTGTTATCAATCACCGGTCGGCTTGTCTACCGCACTGCCTTTTAGCTGACATTTAGTTAATGGACTGGCGTTGCAGCGAGTGCGTTTCAGGAGTGGAGTCTGGCATGGAGCTCCACTCCCAGCGGTAGCCGAGCACCCGCATTTTGGCATCGCCCGTGCCAGCCAGTGCCAGCAGCGTCACAGGTGTGCTTCTGCGTCCTCCGCTTCAAGGTGAACTACTTCCTCCCACGCCAGCTTTCCACCACAACTTCACCCGATGTGTGGTTTGGGGTGGGGGGCTATTTATTTATTTATTTATGACTTAATTTAGACCTCACAAGCTTTTGCCTTCAACTTCACCTAATAGGTGTGTGTGTGTGTGTGTGTGTGTGTGAAGCTTTTTCTTCTCTGCCTTTACTTTGGACTGAGACTTGCATCAGGCACCATTTTTTTTAGTGTGTACATCTTTGTGGGCACACTATTTCTCTTCTCTTCCTACTTCCACTACGTCGGCTCTCTACTGCAACTTAACCTGGTGTGTGTGTGTGTGTGTGTGTGTGTGTGTGTAGGGGTGTGTGTGTGTGTGTGTGAGCCTCTTTCGGCTTTGTCTTCACTCACTTTGGACTGGGACTTGCATCAGACCTTGGACAAAAAAGATGCTCTCTGCCAAGGACTCGCTTTCTGTCATACTCTGACCGCACGGCTACAAGTCACAAAAGTCCTGCCACCTTTTCACAAATTCAGTGGCACTGGATAGTTTTACCACACAAGCACAAAGGCAATTGCTGTTGTTTGTGAACCTGGCTTGCGTCTCCTTTCAGATTCTCATAGAGGGTACAATCCTACTCCCCCCCCCCACACACACACACTCTCCACCCACCATCAACCCTCCAAAAGCCAGAGGCCTCCATCGATCACCTGCAGCCTCTCTGAACACATAGCTGATGAAATGAATGGTAGCTGTGTTTAAGTCCAATTCCCTCAGCCTCTTCAAACCGATATCGGTCATTGTTACCAGAGACGATGACAGAGACCCCCGCAGCTCCTCTGGAATAAATGGCAGTTTGATAGCTCTCATTGTTGGTCAGGACCCAGGAGGCTGGCAAGGCCCTGATTGGCCACTTACTGTATAGTTACACGCCGACTTTGAATCAGAGTGAACCCACCACCGGCTGAACGAAAAGCACAATTACAAAAGCAGCAAGAGAAAGAAAGAAATGGGGGAGAGAGAGAGGGAGAGAGGAAGAGGAAGAGGAAGATGTGAGGGGGGGAAGAGAGAGAGGGAGGAAGATTAGGGAGAAGTTAAGAGAGAGAGAGGGAGCACGAGTGAGAGAGGGATAGTGAGAAAATGGAGAAAAGAGTCATGCTGAATGGAGTGAGGAGTGAGAGATGAATGGAGTGAGGAGGTGAAAAAGAATGATGAAAAAAGAAAGAGAGAGAAAAAAGAGAGATCGAGGGGGAGAGTTGAATGGCTTGTAACCAAGGGCAACACCTCAAAGCAAACTCTCGTTATCACAGATGCGTGTTTGCTCTTCAACCCGAGAATATTGAGTCCGCTTGAAGGTGTTTCCATCTCCAGTCAGGTGACCGGTCCATGGTGACCGCGCCTGCCACGTGTCCTCTCTCACCCTCCCACGCCGTGCTGCGGGATCGTGCTCATTACGCCGTGACCTCTCCATTATCCTTCCCACGGCAGCCCCTATGCTGTATGCTTATGGAAATTCCAGAGCATAGTGGTGCTTCAGTGTCGCTGTTCAGCACTTTGTTGTGATGCAGGTGATTTCCTTTGTCTCCCGTCTCTCCACAAATAGATTTGAGGATTTAAATGCAGGAAGGCACAGATGAGGGTCTTAATGTCCCTAAAGATTTAGAAGTTTGTGCACTGGGCCTGCCGGTATGTACTAACTAAGGATTTCACAATAGCAGCGGCATTGTGTTTTCGTGCTGTGAGTAGGGGCTTATTCTGGATGGTTGAAACTTTTGAAGTGGTTGTGTTTGGCCACATCAGTCACTGCTGGAGTGTTCTGGAAGTTATCTGCCTTTCATTCACATTCACATTCCTAATGTCGCAGCGAAGCAGACTCATTTCACTCATTATGCACACTTAATGAATGGATTTGTGTTTGCATTTGTTTTGTTAAAGTGTAAATATTACTGCAGGAACGGGTCATTTAGCCGCTGCTGCATGGCAGCTGGACTCCTACAGAAAGTGTGTGTGACTACAGGAAGCCTTGAACGTCTGCAGTGTCTGGAGCTCATCCGCATTCGCTAATTAGCATAATTCTTCATACTTTGAGGTAGAACTAATGTGTGAAGTTCGTTTGGCAGGCAAGTTTTTTTTTTTTATTAAAAAAGAACTGAAATATAGCAGCGGCTGAACTTTCCGACCCTTCGCCGCTTAAAACAGAACGACCCACAATGGCTACCGCTCCTGCGGCTCCCACACGCTACCAGTTGCAGTCACGGTGGGAGGGGGTACACGCTTGATTAAAGCAACACCAAATAACTTTTCCTCTGTCCCACGCACGCTATCTGTTTATCCAGCACTGGCTTTACAAATAACGATGTCAGACAAGGTAGAATATGCTGCATGATTTTATGAAAGTACGATGTATTGCGACATCAGATGCAAGTCAAATTTGTAGTTTCTTATGTCTCATTCCATCGAACTGGCAAACTTACATAGTGCGGTTATAACCGATAGAGGGCCGTGAAGCGAATGCAGAAGTGCCGTTCACCCTGTTACGAGTTGATTAACCACTGAAACGATTTTGGAAACATTATTTTAAGGTACAAAACACTCTTTGGTGTTGCTTTAAATGAGCCGCTGCTGCTTACACCCCCCCCCCCTCCGGGCCCTTTTTGGAGGTTGCGTGGACGTCCCACAAATGCATGCTGGGTACGGTAGCCACAAATATGAGCCCAAGGGAGGGGGATAAAAGGGCACCAGAGTGGAGCCATAATTAGGCCAGGTTCAGATGCCGATGCAGAGCCACAGCCCAGCCCAGCCCAGCCCAGCGAGTCCTTGCAAAGGACGGCGTGCCACCATGGTCTGGCTCCTGAGGGCCGGCGGCGACTGAGCGGCAGACAGGTACGGTTCTTAATGACCTGTGAAATGACTTGTTAAGGATGCCAAGCCAGGGGTGCGTGTCTGGCCCCCAGCTTTCCTAGAGTGTGTGTGGGTGGGTGGGTGACTGTAGTGTGAGTGTGTGTGTGTGTGTGTGTGTGTGCTTATGTGAGCGTGTGTTTGTGTAGGTGTGTGTTATTTTAATTGTGTATGCATGAGTATGTTTGTGTCTCTGTCTGTCTGTCTGTGTGTGTGTGTGTGTGTGGTGTGTGTGTGAGAGAGAGAGAGAGAGAGAGAGAGAGTGTGTGCCTATATGTATGTGTGTATGAGAGAGACAGCTAGTTTGTTACACAAAGTGCTACACGGCAGGGAACACATTTGTGTCTGTCGTCGTGGCCTCCACCTCCGCAGTGCTCAGTGCTCGGCAGTCATCAGAAAAATCCAATATCCACTTCCCCCCTCGCCTCACTCTTTTTCATTTTTTGATAGCATCGCATATTTCTCACAACACCTGAGGGTGCCCTCACCCAGCCCGCTTACCTAGGTGAAATGGATAGGCTTAAGCCTGTGTGTGTGTGTTTGTTGTGTGTGTGTCTGTTGTGTGTTTGTCTGTTGTGTGTATGTCTGTTGTGTGTGTGTGTGTTGTGCACATGCTGTGTGTGTGTGTGTGTGTGTGTGCTTAACCGATTTCATGCTGTTTGACTGACTGATGGTGTGTGTGTGTGCGTGTATGTGTGTGTGTGTGAGTCAGTCAGTCAGTAAGTCAAACAGCATGAAAACAGCAGCCCATAATGAAGGCCACAATGGGTTGTCATGGCTCCTAGAGCGCTCTCTGGAGTTTTTGAGCCCTGGTGTGTGTGTGTGTGTGTGTGTGTGTGTGTGTGTGTGTGTGTGTGTGTGTGTGTGTGTGTGTGTGTGTGTGTGTGTGTGTGGACACACTCGTAGTGGAGAGGCTTGCTCTCTCCCTGGTCATCTGGAGCCTGATAAATGACCCTCTGCTCGCCCACCTCTGTAAGGGCACAGAGTGGTAACAGTGCGCCTAGGCCTACTGTTAAACACCTGAAAAATATTAAGCTGCTGTTTTCTTTTCATGACGAGCACTAGGCCTACGCTTGAATGATTTATGACTGAATGGAACGTTGTGTTGAGTTTACACTAATCATCATCTTCTAATGTATCCTTATGTTGAGATGTCCATTCTCTTTGCCCTAGGCTATCATTTGTGCGCGAAGCATGTTTCAATTAAGACAGTACACAAGCTATTTTTATTGTTGTAATATTGAATGATTTCATGAATAAATTGTATGCACAGTACATTGTACAGCCAACGCAAGGGGCAACTCTTCTCTTCAATTTCCCTTCCAAATTACATTTTATTGTCTGAAGACATCTATCGCAAGAATTTAACATTCTAACAGCAAAAGCAAAGCAAATGCAAGCTGACCAAAGTGCAGTCGGTTCTCCCGCCATGGTTTTGGAAATCACACACCTGCTGCAATCTGAAGGCCCATGCACATAAGGCCTATGACTATCACTCTACACGCCCCCTGTTGCACGTCACAATTTAATTTACTATAGCTGATCCTGCCTCCTGGCTCCCCAAAATGCCGCATCATGTGAACAGATCAGCAGGCCGGCAAATTTTCACCTCGCTTTCAGACACAAAAAGACGGCAAAAAGATGTCCCCTCTTCCCGCAAATTTAGCGTGATCTCTGTGTGAAAAGGCCTAGAGCTTTAGTAGCAGTGAAACCAATACCAGTAATCTGATCTGTGGAGTACATGCAGTCTGCAGCTTTTGCTTCTGTCTGTTTTTTTCCCCTGGAGGGCTTGAGGCTGATGCTGAGCTGTGTGTGTGTGTGTGTGTGTGTGTGTACGTGTGTGCGTGTGTGTGCACTTTATATTTACCTCTTTTTCTCTCAGTATTTCCCTCTCCGCCTTTCTCCACTTCTATCGATACTGCCTTAGACTCGATGTTCGACTAACTCTCTTCCTCTCTCTATCTCTCTCTCCCTCTCTCTATCTCTCTCTCTATATCTTTTACGAGGTAAGATCCACATGTAAAGAATAGCAGTGCCCATGAATGGTATAGACACCCCCCCTTCAGTATCATATCAGCTCTGCCTATACAATGCCCATTCCAATGAATAATTCCTTGTGTGGTCTTCAAAGTGATGTTAGGACGCTATTTGTACATGAGTTGAAGACAAAAAAGTGCAGAAATAAAATAAAGATTTTTTTTTTTCAATAACAGGGTTGTCTCTTCCCTCCAGGCTGCCCACGATAATAGTTATTTGCGCCGTGTTGATGTATTGGTGACTCACTGGGTTTCAGTAGCGTAGCCCTCGCACTCTGCTCTGCATCTTAAGCCCAGGCAGTGAATGTAATATCTATGCCTCTCCCAGCGCTCAGCAGCCAGCGAGATTGATCTGGGTTTGTGAGAGAAAGCTTTATATTAGTAATCTCTTTATTAGCACACACGCTCGGCTACCCTCCCGCTATTGATCGCCTTTTGGGCAAGACCAGTACGCGCACAAGGAAGTGCTAATGTTTAGAATGACCGCTGTCTTCTGTGTTCTCTTCCTCTCCCCTTTGCCCTCTCTCTCTCTCTCTACCTCTCCATTTCAATCTCTCTCATCATTTTTTTTTTTTACCAAGGTTCAGAGAAGCAAATCTCTGTGTGTGTAGGAAGTTTGATGGTAACTCATTCTTGTTTTAGTATTCTGTTTAAGAACCTTCTCTGTGTCTCTGTGTGTGTGTGTGTGTGTGTGTGTGTGTGTGTGTGTGTGTGTGTGTGTGTGTGTGTGTGTTTCTAGGCATGGGACACGCTGTGCCGGGGAGGTGGCCGCCGTCGCTAGCAACGGCATCTGTGGTGTGGGTGTGGCTTACAATGCCAAGATTGGAGGTGAGTGAAGAACCGTGGGAAATCATCGCCACACTCCCAACAACAACCTTGTTCCCAGAGAAGCTATCAAACAAACAAAACAAACAAACAAAACACCATTGTGTTCCAGCACAAATCTGCCTCTCACATCTCCTCCCTAATCACCTTCCCACCATTAACCGGCCTCTGGCAGCAGATCATATGGAGAATTGAAGTCCAATTCGGCATCTGATTATTCTGACTATTCTTCTGCTTCATCTCAGGGCCTGTTGTGAGCTTTTTGCATCCAGAGATGTGATCTACATTCATTCAGTTGTATAGCTCACTGCAGTGCTGTTTGTGTAACGTGTTGCTGCTTGAGTGTGTGGTAGTTGTTGTGTTATAAAGTATGCCTCGACCATCATGTTTGCGTGCATTAGTGTTGTATAATGTGTGTGTGTGTGTATGTGTGTGTGTGTACACATGCTCTTACATTTATAAATACAGTAGTACACTCCAGATATACCTTTTCATCAGTATGTGTGTGTGTCCTAGCCTGACGAGCCAGACCCACATTAAAATGTAGGGTCTGGGCACTCACCGTTCGCAGTGCTCAGTCCGAGGGGCGGGATAATCAGTTGTCTTTCAAATTCCCTCTGCACGCAATAGGACAGCGGCAGCGCTATGAGTCCGATGTGTTTCCCACCAGCGGAGCTAGTTGGCTAGTTCAAACGTTTGCCAACTTAATAAAAGCTTAACTCGTGTCACACTGTTCGCCAACAGTAACATCCATCTTATTTGTTTTCAAGTACCAGGGAATTCAAGCCAAACCATTGCAACTCTGCCATCAATCATTATGTTAAACCCACCTAACGACTCTATACACGATTTCATTGGCCTGATTGAGTTTCGATTTCTGGAGCTCACAAGCCAACGGAGAGTTGCTAGACTAGCCGCTAGGGGCGCGTCTAGATTTCTAGGCTATGTGTGTCCCCTTGTTATTGAACATTGACCTTTGTGTCAACACCTTGATCTGCTGATTGACATTCATGTGCGCGTGCGTATGTGTGTGTGGTGTTTACGGATGTTCCAAGGTTAGTGCTAGAGTGTCGTGTCCTACCTCGTATGGACAGGAATTTCATGCAAGGTGTTTCTCTGCCCTGTTCTCTTCAGTGAGTGTGTCCTACTCAGCGAGTGTGTTCGCTCCGATAGTCAGGGTTTATTCTAGTGTTGTTGTATTACTGTCTGTGTCACTAGTAATCACTGCTCTATCTCTCCGTCACACTCTCTTTCTTCCGTCTCTCTCTCTCTTTTTCTTTCTCTCACACACTCTCTCTCTCTCTGTTTTTCTCGTCATGTTTTCATTACCAGTGTTATGCTCAGACGAGCACAAAGATGGTTTTCCGATCTGTTTGTGTGGCCCTCAACCCCCTCCCTCTCTGTCTATCTCTCTCTCTTGATCTCTCTCTCTCTCTCACTCTCTTGCTTTCTCTCTCTCTCTCTCTCTCTCTCTTTCTTTCCCTCTTTCTTTCCCTCACTGTCTTTTCTCTGTTATCCTCTCCTCCAGCACCATCTTATTTTTTCTCGCTATTAGGGGGTGCGATTTCCTTTCTGCTGTCTCAGTGTTTTCACTGGTGTCAGAGGCTCTAACTCTGTGTGTGTGTGTGTGTGTGTGGATGTGCGTGCGTGCATGCGTGCGTGAGAGAGAGAGAGAGAGAGAGAGAGAGAGAATATGATCAAAGCCTCTGTCAGTACTGCCCTGTAAGCCATTTAGGATAAAAGGCTTGACTAAATGAATTCAGTATATGAAGGTAAATATGTATGTGTCAGGGTGATTTGTTTGTGGGTAGGTGTGTGCTTATCTGCACATATATGTGTGTGTGTGTGTGTATGTGCTCATCAGGACAGTGTGTGTGTGTGTGTGTGTGTGTGTGTGTGTGTGTGTGTGTATGTGCTCATCAGGACAGTGTGTGTATGTATGTGTATGCTGATCTGAACGTGTGTGTTGGTAGGTGTATGCTTTCCCTCAGCCTCAACAACCAGCACACCCACATATACAGTACAGCGCAACATGTGTGCTTGCGTAAATATATGCACCTCTGTGTGTGTGTGTGTGTGTGTCTGTGTGTGTGTGTGTGTGTCTGTGTCTGTGTGTGTGTGTGTGTCTGTGTGTGTGTGTGTGTGTGCGTCGATTGGGGAGCTGACTGAGGTGGTGGAGGTTCCCTTCCTCCCAGTGACTCAACAGTCAGCACATTCATAGCTATAGTGCCGTGTGTGTGTGTGTGTGTGTGTGTGTGTGTGTGTGGGCGTGTGTGTGTGTCTATGCTCATATTGCACCTCTCTGTGTGTGTGTGTGTCTATGCTCATATTGCACCTCTCTCTCTGTGTGTGTGTGTGTGTGTGTGTGTGTGTGTGTGTGTGTGTGTGTGTGTGTGTGTGTGTGTGTGTGTGTGTGTGTGTGCGCAGGCGTGCGTATGCTGGACGGCGAGGTGACTGACGTAGTGGAGGCACGCTCCCTGAGCCTCTACAACCAGCACATCCACATCTACAGCGCTAGCTGGGGACCCGAGGACGACGGCAAGACTGTGGATGGCCCTGCCAAGATGGCCAAGGAGGCCTTCCAAACAGGGGTCGCAGAGGTCAGCACACACACACACTCACCACACACACACACACACACACACACACAAATTGATCCGTACACTCCTACCTAGACACGTACTTGAGCTTAAGCAGAGCCACACTGTACTAGATGCTCCGCTTAACTCTGACGCATGCTCTCCAATCTAGTATCTCGCCTGCACTCGCCCGTCTGCCCACACACACACACACACACACACACAGACACACACACACACACACACAGCACCATTGCGCCAGTGGCCGTTTTAATTAAGAGGGTTATCTAAGCTGATCAAATTTGTCGGACGTCACTTGTTATGTGCCATCGGAGCTAAATGCAGGGTGGCCGCTGAATGTCTGTGTGTGTGTGTGTGTGTGTGTGTGTCTCAGAGAGAGATCGCTCTCTGACAATCACACATTTGTTTGGTTGTTTGTCTCCAGGCAATACTCTCTTTCTTTCTTCTTTCTTTCTTTTATGTCTTTCTTTTGCTCTCTCATTCTCTTTCTCCTCCAATGGACCTCAAAGGCAGTCACTTTTGTTGTCATGTCCCCCCCTCTCTCTCTCTTTTTCTCTCTCTCTCCCATCCCTCTCTCTCTCTCTCTCTTTCACAATCACGTACCTCCTTGTGCTTCTTGCACTCTGCAAGTCTTTTGGCTGTTTTCCCTCATTTTCTCCTTGTCTGTCTGTTTGTTTACCCTGTTTATTTTTTCCTTCTCTCCCTCTCTCTCTCCTTCTCTCCCTCTCTCCCTCTCTCTCTCTCTCCCTCCATTTGTCTCTCTCTCTGTTTTGTTTTGTTCTCTCCTGCTCTCTGAGTCACGCTGTGTTTGCGTGTTTAAATTCTCTCCCTCTGAATGTCAGGGGAATATTAAGAAGCAAAGTCACAGATTTGGGGCGTTTTTGGAGACGGAACACAGGCGCGACCTGGGCGCTAAACGAGACGTCACAAAGTGGATGCACGCGGCCCCTGGCGCTGTTGTCGTGGTAACAGCAGTATGATGCAAGCCCTGCTTTGAGTAATGCAAGTGTGCGATCTGAATGGGCTGCTGTCAATGATGTAAGGGCGCAGTAAGTGTGATGTTTAGACAAAGATTGTTAAGGCGGAGCAAGATGTTTCATCAGGAGCCACTTCCGGGAACCCGGATCGCACGAGGGGGGGTCAAAATCCCCCTTTATGCAGAGCAGAGGCAGCGACTGCTCCATTGAAGTCTATGGGCATAGCTCAGAATTTCACCACATATGTTAAGGTCTTGGTTCTATAGAGTTGGGAATGTGAATTTCGGGCACGTTTTCATGATCCTCAAACCCTTCCGAACATTTCAGGTAAATTTTTAGCATTTTTGAGCATTCCAGTCTGGAGAAAATCAACCTTATATCAGGTGTGCGCCGGTTATTTATGCTGCTGCTGTTGGCCGGTTGCAACGTACGCTCGTCAATACGTCATCTACACGCCTCTTTATGCAGACAGGATTCGATCCCCAT
>NC_055967.1:31724817-31737317 GCF_018492685.1 Alosa sapidissima
AGAGAGAGAGAGGAAAGACGGATAAGAGTGTGGGAGAGGTAGAGCGTCGAAGGCCATTTGAGAGAGAGAAAGTGCATGAGAGAGAGTGTGTGAGAGGGAAAGAGGGTGTGTAGTGTGGTGCGGTGTGTGTGTGTGAGGAGACTGTGTGACAGTGCGGTGCGGAGCGGCACATCTCTGGCGAGTCGTGCGGAGCGCGTGGCTGCTCTTCGCTGTGTGCCGCGCTCCCCTAATGAGGCTGTGATGGGAGGTAGACACGGAGATCACCCTGAGACGGCCACCCCACCACTACTCATTAGCCCTGCCCCCTGTACCACACTACCCGACAGAGAGAGAGAGAGAGAGAGAGAGAGAGAGAGAGAGAGAGAGAGAGAGAGAGAGAGAGAGAGAGAGAGAGAGAGAGAGAGAGAGAGAGAGAGAGAGAGAGAGAGAGAGAGAGGGAGGGAGGGAGGGAGAGAGAGAGGGAGGGAGAGAGAGGGAAGAGGATATGATAGAGAGGGAGAGAAGGAGAGGGGGGGGATATGAGAGAGAGGGAGGGAAGGAGGGAGGAAGGGGACATGAGAGAGATAAAGAGAGGGAGGGAGGAGAGAGAATATGAGAGTAAATGAGAAAGAGAGGGGGAAATGACATAGAGAGAGAGAGAGAGAAAGAGATGGAATGTGAAAGAAGAGAGGGGGAGGGGGAGGGGGGTAACGAGTCTGTGCTTTGGTGTTCAGAGATCCCCCTCTGTCCGTTAGCCGGGGATAAATGTATGGGTTTAGGTGCAGGAATGTGTGGATTACAGACTACCTTAGAACCTTAGCTATGAGCTACACCATGCGCGTAACTAAAGCGTTCCGTTCGCGACGCGTAAAATCCATTTTAGATGAATGGTCTATTTTTTTCGAACGTACACACCACTGACACGTCTGGTGTAGCTACTTCCATTGATTATAATGGAAGCTAATTGTTGCAGCAGACGCAACGCGAACGGAACGCTTCAGTTACGCACGCGCCTGGTGTAGCTCAGCCCTTAGAAGCGCACTGAGCACAGGGCTGTCTTGGAGAGAATTCACGAGGAGGCAGGGTGACAGCCTCGTCAGGGTGCGACTTCAAAGGAGCCTTTTCTAGATGGGGACACGAGAGAGAGATGTGTTTTTGTTTTTGACGGGATGAACAATTTTGTACAAAATAAAATCTAAAAAAAAAAACAATGTCAGTAAAGAAAAAATGTTCCATAAGTTAACGAGCAAACAGGCAGCAAGGCAGAGTGAAGGAAAGAGTGTCGTTTGCATCCACGTACCTGTAGGTGTGTGTGGGTATGTGTGTGTGCCCTGTTGACGTGCGTAGTTGTGGTAGTATGCATAGGCGTGTTTTGGTCTGTCTGTCGGCGACTCTGAGTGTGTGTGCTTATGGGTGTGGGACTGTGTGTGTCTGTCTATCGGTCTGTGTGTGAGTGTGCGTGTCTTCTGGGAGAAGTAGAGGGGGGGGTTGAATGTGGCGTTTCTATTTCTGTCCAGAGTTTTGCGGAGCAGTAAGCTCCAGTGATTCATGGTTTGATTATCCTTGCCAGCGGAGCTCTGCTCAGATGAGCAGAACGAAAAACCCCCCCTTCCTCTCTCACACTTTCCTCCCATCACTCTCTTCCTTCCCTCTCTCTCTCTCCTTCTCTTCTCTCTGTCATTCCCTTGTCTCACTGCCTTGTTCCATTTCTTACTAGTTTGATTGCTTGCTTTCTATATCTCTTTCCATCTCTGTAACCCTTCCACATCTTCTTTCTCTCTTTGAGTCTCCCCCCTCCTCTTTCTCTCTCTCTCTCTCTCTCTCTCTCTCTCTCTCTCTGTCTGTCTCTCTCTCTCTCTCTCTGTCTGTCTCTCATATCTTTCTTACTGTCTTGCCTTCTCTTTTACGATCGCTGTATCTCCTTCCATCCTTATACTCCTGCCTGCTTTCTTAGACACACACACACACACACACACACACACACACACACACACACACACACACACACACACACACACTGTGCTGTGAGTAGTTTGGTACACAGATGTCCCCTGTGTGTTGTTGGCCAGTAAATCAGACGCAGGTCTTTATGAAGGAGCTGTACTCACTGAAGGTGACTTACCTACCGCACCACACCCCACCACACCGCACCGCAGCACTGGGCTGGAGTCACACATTCACACACCTCCACCTCCACATGCCCTGTGCACAACACTGCTTTTCACTAGGCTGACTGTGTGTGAGTGTATGTGTGTGTGTGTGTGTGTGGGGGGGGGGTTAGGTAGGTTATATGCCATGTTTGTGTTTGAGAATTTTAAGTGGTGTTTATCCAAAGGGTTATGGAATTTTGCCCACCATTTTGTGTGTGTGTGTGTGTGTGTGTCTGTGCACATATGTATGAAAATGAGAGATGGCGTTTTTAGCCAGGTATTGCATAGGCTTGTTCTCTTTCTGTCGTTTTTGATGAATATTTAACCAGGGGCCGGGGAAACAAATGATTAATTAGTCATGAATGCAGACGGATTAGCGAAGCGTAAAAGTGTTTGCTGTGCATCTCAAGACAAGCATATGCGTAGCGTCTAGGGACTGAGAATGAATCCTAATATATTATTCCATCTCAGGACGCTCCATCCAAGAACTGCAGATTAGTTTTTTCCTGAAATAGCCTGCAAAACAATAACATTTAACACCCATACATACAAGCTTTGAGTGACATTCTGTAGAGAAAAATAGAATTGCCTTGGAAATTGCCTTAGTTCTAAATTCGAACTCCCAGGAGAAGTTACACACCCTGTATTTGATACCATGATGACAGGGGGGTGACCTGATATTTATCTATCTATCTATTCCAGGGGTGGGCAAACTGCGGCCCGCGGGCCGAAAGCACTTTCATCCGGCCCGCCGAGCATTTCATTTAGTTATCAGGCTGCTCGCTATTTTTTTATTGCGATAGAGACGACGTTGGTTAGCTTTACTGCAAACTGCTTTTCAGTCTCCTTAGATAACGTTTACAATGTCAATGTCAAAACATCATGTTAAATAGAGATAACATCACTAAGTTAACTCTTAGTTATCTCCTTTGCAGCAGATCTAACGTGAACATTATGCAATCCATTTAATTGGGAACGCGTCTGCACTCACGAGAGGGAGAGAGCCGCAGGTTCCAGCTGGCTTGTGATTGTTGAAAATTGATATCTCCTTCTTATAAGAAAGTTTTAAAAGGAAATCATGAAGGCAACAGTGATGTAGTACTCGAGTCCGGTCTCGGACTCGAGACCGGTCTCGAGACCGATTTCTGCTTTCTCGGACTCGACTCGGACTTGTTCCCTCAAAGACTCGGTCTTGACTCGGACTCGGACCACAGTGGGAGGAGAAGGACTCGTAATTTCAGGCCGAGTCCTCGAGACCAACACATTTTTTATATTCATATAAAAAACCCACACAACGCATAACAACAACAATAATAATAAAATGCCATGTTGACGGGCATTATTTGAAAATGACATCCCATGGTGCAATGCAAAGATACTGCAGTCAGAGCTGCAGTGAGTGTCAGTGACTTCACTTCAGTTCAGTTGCTGTGGTGTGATAATAGCGGCAAGATGAGCAATGAGTCTGCCATCATTAAATTTGCATACCAAAACCACAAAACCTTCACGGGAAAAGATTTTTTTTAAAAAGCACACTGCGCGGTGCCAATTCTGCAACACCTCAATAACGGAAACCTTAGGCACAACTTCAAACTTCCATCGCCATATCAGAAGAAGTCATCCTAACAGGTGAGTGCATTAACGTTAACGTATTTGTTGAGCTATGCTATGCTCGTTAACATATTGTGCTTTCACCTAACCATGCATGAGTATAAAGTGTGTTTGACATAAAGCTGTTAGTTTTAGTTTTACATTATAATGACATAGAATAGATGGTATTTTGATGGTTTGATGGTTGTTGGTAAAATAACCCCCCCCAAAAAAGCCACGAGCCCACCACTGGTGTCTTTTTCTGACGCCCAGAGCTATCCATAGCTACAGTATCTACTGTACTAGCCTACTTGACCAAGTAGCCTAGTCCAACTTGAGAGCAGAGATGTGAACTGTAAGTTGTCTCATTAACACAGTTAAGGGAAAGGCTTAAGCAGGACAATACCATAAACTAATTTCTCTTAGATGGTGTCAGGGACATTCTATTTTATCAGTGAAAAGTGTTGAATGTTTAATTTCAAGTGGCCATTTAGCTACTCAATTAGTTCGTTTGTGAATGCTAACCGTTAGCATCTATATGGATTTCTCCATAGGCGTTAGCTTTAAGCTAACCAATCGGTTTCTATTCAATGTTAACGTGTCTCGTAAATGCACTCAGGAAACGAATACCAAGATATATTTTGTTTATCTGCTATACAGTTTTACAGTGAGTCTTAAGTAAAGCTTTGAAGAGAATTTCAGAGAATTTCGGAGAATTTCTTGGGAAACGTTATCTATGTGCCGAGCTTGTAGCCACACACACAAGAGCAAGGGCAAAATACATTAGCTAGTTGTTCGTCTGAGCTACACACTTTAGTTGTCTTGATTAGGGCACTCAGTGTCGCGTGGAGTTGAATATTACTTGAATTATATATTATTAGGCTACATAGGGAGGTTATTTTAGTGCTTGTGTGTAAGACAACAAGAGAGACTGCTTCCTCTAATGTCCACATACATTTTGTTGATTATTAAAATTAGTCAAGATCTACAACATCTGCATCTTGTTTAATTGTTAATCTACATTAATATTGTTACATACAGTAAAGCCTTTGTTACAACATTCAGCAGTATGTAGACATAGGCTGATAATTTCGAGTAGGTAGCCTAATATAATTTCCACCATTAAGATCGCTCTGCAGTGAAAGGAGTTGTGGGCTGGCTAGGTCGCTACAGGTGGTTACAAATTTAAATATTAAAAATTTTGAATATTAATAATAGGCTGTCCTTGGTCATTTTCTTTCACATCAGGAATGTGGAAATCACCTTGCATGTGTTAGGCTAGGCCTAGGCTATTTTGGATTAGAAATGAAGGTGACCTAGTTCCAACAGACAGTAAGAGAGCTTATGCCTTTAAAACGTATAAATTATACGTATATAGTTTTGCAATTAATAGTTTATAATAGAGAACATTATGAATTTTAAAACATGCTGATATATAATAGATATATAATAATTTGTGGATGTTGCCTCTCTCTTACAGGTTCCTGGAGTACAAGGCAGCACAAGACCAAACTGACGTTGCACAACCATCAATATCTGCATGCTTCTCCAATGTTTCGGTCTACAGTTCTAAATCCCCTCGGCAGCAAGCAATTAATGCATCCATCATTAAGGACTTGGTAATTGGCTGTGCACTGCCTCTGGCTTTGGTGGAGAATTGTTACTTTAGAAAATTTCTGAAAGTCATGGACTCAAAATACACCCCCATCTCGAGAAGCACTATCTCCGAGAAAAGAATCCCAGTACTGGTGAACCAAGTGAAGCAGACTATTGTTGAAAGATTGCAGAGTCAACCATCTGTCTCTGTAACCGTTGATATCTGGTCTGACCGCAGACTGCGGTCCTTTCTTGGCGTCACTGCGCATGCAGTACACTGCTCTAATGGATCCTGTGTGCTTGAACCGTACCTGCTTGAATGCCGACGGTTTACAGGACGGCACAGCGGTAAGAGGATTTCTGCTGCTTTTGAGGAAATACTTGAAGAATATGGCATCGCGCAAAAAGTTTGTTATATTATAACAGACAATGCAGCCAACATGAAATGCGCTTTCAAAGTGCAAATGCCCCTGCAGCAAGCCTCTGACACAGAAAGCGAGGATGACCTTGATGATGAGGAGTTATGGGAGGACACTGATGAGGACACAGAACTTGGGCTATCAGGGGAGAGGCTTTCTTGTTTTGCCCATTCTCTTCAATTAGTTGTCTCAGATGGAATGAAAGAGGTCAAATCAATTAGTCTTGCCATTGCTAAAGCATCTCGCTTTTCTACCCTCTTGCACACCAGCTCGGCTTTCAAAGACACATTTGAAAGCACATGTGGAACAACAAAAACTGTACCTGCAGCGAACAACACCAGATGGAATAGTACATTTAAACAGCTACAAGCACTGACTTCTCTGGATCACAAAACATTGACCGAAATGTGCCTTAACGACTTTTCAGAAGTTGTTTTCACGCCACGTGAGTGGAACCAACTCAGAGACTTAACCTCAATTCTTACTCCTTTTGCTGAGGCTACTAACTTAACAGAGGGGGAAAAAGTCGTAACTATCAGCATCATTGTGCCGACTGTTCTTGACCTGAACACCCATTTAATAAAATGTGAAACAACTCATATCCTGTGTACACCCATCGCAAGGGCACTACACGGATCACTGAAAAAACGCTTCCAGGGGATTTTTGAACAGTTTGACATGGCTGGGAAAACTGGGAAGGAGGAGCCATTCAACAACAAAATCTACACCCTTTCCACAATGCTGGACCCACAGTTTGGCCTAAATTGGGTGGATCTCGATGTGACGTGCAAGCAGGGTGCAGCATACCAGAGGCGATACAGAGAGGACCTGAAAAAATCACTGAAAGGTTAGTACATAAACTGATGTATGAAAACTTACTGTAAATTCGTATCATATTTGCTTACCAGAACATATTAAACTGGGTGTATTACATTTTACCACAGAGTGCAAGGGTAATAACCTACAACAGTGTTGTTATTCCAAGATTACATTTAACATGTTTAACATTACACAGCGTGATCATAATCTCTAGTTTACATAACATTTGATATGACGTGCTCATGCCCTCATGTCTCACAGAAACACTGGTTGCAGAGGTTGAGAAATGTGCTGAGAGATACGGAGGAGAACAAGATGACTTGGACGGCACATTGGAAGAGGATGAAGACTCCCCACCAAAGAAATGTGGTCGCATGCTGTCGAGGTACAAATCTCTCAAAAAGCGCAGCACAGGGCAGCAAACATGTGTTGCTACGCAGGTTGCAAAATACTTTGAGACTGTTGAAGACACAGACATTGAGAATGCTCTTTACTTTTGGGCCAAACACCAAGAGCGTTTTCCCCAAATCCACATGCTGGCCATGAAACTGTTGGCTGTGCCGGCGTCTTCAGCACCCGTTGAACGTGTTTTTAGTCGAGGTGGTTTTATTATGAGACCACATCGGTCCCGCCTCAGGCACAGCTTGCTCTCATCTCTGATTTTTCTAAAGTGCAACTACGAAATTCTTGACGGGGAAGAGTAAAATGAAGAGTGTGTGTCTGTGTGAGTCCAGGGGATGTGGGGTGCTAAATGGTTTGGTTGCAAAAGGGTGTTGGGTGGGAGTGGGGATTTGAGGAAATGGTTTAGTGGCCAGTAATGGGGAGGGGGACCAAGACCTGTCTTCAGTGCCTGTTGCACTTGTTTTTAGAGTGTTCATTATGAGACCACATCGGTCCCATCTCAGGCGCAGTTTGTTCTTGCCTGCCGTGTGTTTAAAAGATATACAGTGGGAAGAATAAGTATTTGAACCCATGCTACAGCTGACTAAAAAGAGGAATATATTTTATATTCCTCTTTTTAGTCAACTTTAGCATGGGTTCAAATACTTATTCTCCCCACTGTACATGTTCATGTTTTGGGGACTGGGGGTGGGTTTAATAACATAGAATATTTGTTAACAGCAGTGTGACATAGTGTGATGTGTGTGTGTGTGTGTGTGTATTTGGGTGTGTGTGTTTGTGGAAGGGGAGGGGGGTGTAATGTTTATGTGTGTTATGGGGGAATAAAGTTTTAAAAGATACTGAATTCTAGTGTATTGTCAAAATGTTTAAAATTGGAAAATATTGGAAAATGTTATAAAGTAGCTAAGCCTACTAATTTATACCACTAGAAAATTTTAATTTGCTCTGCATGTCTTAACTATGATAAAAAAAAGTCAGGGAGGGCTTAACATGTTGATGACAGAGCAGCACTGTTGAAGCAATTTAGAAAAATAGGCAGAAGATGATGCATGTGATAAGGATTTTTTTAATGATAGTGAAAACATAGACCATATTAAGACATTAAGACTGCTCCTCTAAACAATTCCCAATCTAGCTTAGTCTGTAGGCCTAACTGTTGATTATTAACTGGGGTGATATTAAATAATTTATGGTCTTGGTCTCGACTCGGTCTCGACTCCTAAAGGACTCGGTCTCGACTCGGACTTGCTTCCTCAAAGACTCGGTCTTGACTCGGACTCGACTGTATTTCAAAACCAACGGACTCGGTCTCGACTCGGTCTCGACCCTTCAAAGACTCGGTCTTGACTCGGACTCGGCATAGGCGGTCTCGTCCCCATCACTAGAAGGCAACAGTAGTTCCCACTACTGACCATTTAAAAACTGTGAGAGGGTACAGCACTAGCCATAGCGGAGCAGGCAGAAGATCATTGAGAAATAAACGTGAATTAAAGCGACTGTCTTAAAGCCACAGTGCACAATTTATACATTTGTTAAACAGCATAAAATTAGCAGTATTTTTAAAACAAATTAGCAGTATTTTAAAACCAATACTTTTCATACTAAATTATAGGCTATAAAAAATGTATTTTTTTATGCGTGTGTCGTGGGGGGGGGGGGGGGGGGGGGGGTGTTGTGCGGCCCGACGGGCAATTTTCAAAACCCAATGTGGCCCTTGAGCCAAAAACTTTGCCCACCCCTGATCTATTCCCTCCTATCTCTCCCTCCCTCCTCTCTCTCTCTCTTTCTCTCTCTCTCTCTGTCATGAGTTTCTGTCAGCTCATCTGCGGAGGTTCATGGAGGAGGAGTGGCAGTGTTAGTGTGAGGAAGTCCATTATCAGATAGTAATCAGACCATTATCGCACAGCACTGAAAGCTCCTGTTGCTCAGACACCAGGAGAGCCAAGAGAGAAAAAGTCGCTCACAGTGCTAGCTTGTGTATCTTTATTGTTAGCCTCATGCTGTCAGCCAAACTGCAGAAGTTGCGAGCAGAGCTGTGCTTGATCTTGTGTTGTTGTAGCAACACACCACACCACAAAGGCATTTGTGGCTACTCAGTTAATAATGTTCTTCTCTGTGTCTCCTTCTATCTCCGTACCCCTGCCTGCTTGCTTAGACACACACACACACATACATTCTTTCTTGCTCACACACACACACACTCCTCTCTCCTTCTTTCCTTCTCTCTCCCTCTCGTTCTTCCATCCTATCTCTCCCTCCCTCCTCTCTCTCTCTCTTTCTCTCTCTCTCTCAGTCATAAGTTTCTATCAGCTCATCTGCGGAGGTTCATGGAGGAGGAGTGGCAGTGTTAGTGTGAGGGAGTCCATTATCAGATAGTAATCAGACCATTATCGCACAGCACTGAAAGCTCCTGTTGCTCAGACACCAGGAGAGCCAAGAGAGAAAAAGTCGCTCACAGTGCTAGCTTGTGTATCTTTATTGTTAACCTCATACTGTCAGCCAGACTGCACTAGTTGTGAGCAGAGCTTAGCTTGATCTTGTGTTGTTGTAGCAAAAGGCATTTGTGGCTACTCAGTTAATAATGTTCTTTGTGTCTCCTTCTATCTCCGTACCCCTGCCTGCTTTCTTATACGGCGTATATGCACACACACACATTCTCTCTCACTCACTCACAAACACACACACACACACACACACACAAAATAATGTTCTTCTGTCTTCCAGTTTTATTTTGGACGTATTAGTCTTATTAGTTGTTTGACGGTTTATTTAGTCATATTGTCTGAGTGGTGCTGTCCAAGGACTGTTTTCCTCTCGCATTTCCTCTTGTGTTAATGATGTGCTTGTGGTTCTGCATGAGCTTGGTCCAATTAGTTTTTAGCTGTGGGAGATGGCTTACTGTGGTCTGTCTGAGGCAGAGTGCACCTTTTAAAGACATCAGACGTGGAACTTGAAAGAGGAATCTGTTTTGGCTGAAAGTCCTCATTAAAATAAGAGTAGCGCTCCAAAAAATACAAAGCAGAATTAACAACAGCAGGCTTTGTCCCCCTGACAAGCTAACAGTGCTGCAGTAACTTGTTTGATGGCAATCACTGTGTGTGTGTGTGTGTGTGTTCTGTCTGCAGTATGAACCTGACGTGGAGGGACATGCAGCACCTGGTGGTGCACACCTCACGCCCCGCCCACCTCATCGCCAGCGACTGGAAGACCAATGGGGTCGGCCGGAGAGGTAGGAGAAGCAGCCTGATTGGCTGAGTGGCTCTCTGTATGTGGAGAGATTAAGGTTATTTGTTCATCTGCTATTTACGTTTGAGCATGGAGGTATTATATATAACTGGAGAGAGTGACTAAGTCCCGCCCTCCATACAAATGAATGGCAGAGGCTAGGCTAGTAAATCCGGCCAATTCATAGTCAACGCCATATCGAACACTGGGGCTCGGATCCAGCGCCAGTCGGCTCTGACCATGCGCCAAGTTCTAAAGCTGGAAATGACGCATGGACCAACGTCGATTTTTATTGGATATTCTGTAAAAAGAGAGTCGTCCTCCAGTAAGAGGGTGGCGATAATGCACATACTTTGCTTGCCACGTAACAAGAAGAAGAAAAAGTTGCTCGGGAACGCGCGTGGAGTCCAGTGGAGTCGCCCTGAAGCGCAACTTAATTTCATTGGATAACAGCGGCTCTAACTAAGAGCGGTCTGCCTGACGTCCTGCTGCTGCAAATATGCATTCGAACATGATGTGAAATATCCGTTGTCGAACTATAAATAAACTATTCCATTTTTACAGTCTATGATTAGTTTGTTTTTTATTTTATTGTTTGCCAGGATGAGGGGACAATTACGTCCCCAACTCATCTAAAATGTGGTGTCTGGAAATACTTTGGGTTGTATACCGCAGATGGTAAAGTAACCGTTAAAGAGAATATAGTCTGCATATACGATATCCAATCTTCGCGCTCACCTGTCGAGTTAGGCTACCATCCAAATGAGGCAGCGGAGTCAGAGGAACAGTGGACGGCCAGAGCATCGCCAGGCGTCCAACATCGTATGATTGCATACTTTCCGTAAATCCTACATTATGTCCGGGGTCTGCTATTTACTTCGGCTTCGCAAAGCACAGGTATTTATTTGGGGTAGGCTTATTCGAGGCAGAACTTTATTTCTTACATTGTGCGTTTTATTGTGAGACATGCGTTTTGTTTGGAGCGGCATACTAGGCTATCAAAAGCAGACGATTTTCGGTTTTGGTATGGGATTTAATTTACTTTTGGACTTTTATTATATAGTTAAATGTTGAGACTGATGGGCACTTAAATCTACAGGGTATTTGATGATCACTGTAAAGTTTCATGTAGTTGAAAGTGTTGGAATTTCCAGCTGTTTATTGCGAGACAAGGCAGTCCCTTTCACTCATTCATTGAACGTGCGCTGTGCTCTAATGGAAACCTTATTGCGTAGCGAAGTAGCCTAAATTGAGTTATTTTTTTTTTAATTATGCATGGTTTACTTTTTATTAAATTTGTAGGCTGGAATGCCTCGCGGCAATAATTGTGTTTCAATGTAGTAGCCTACTGATTCAGCCTCTGGAAAGCTCAAAAGGGGGCGGCTATGGGTTGAGAGCAACGTGTGACCATGGTGTAACGAGACAAGGGCTTTATGCCGCTGTTGTGTAATTTATTGTATTTAATCATGTTTAGGCTATTTTTGTTCAGGACAAACAACAACGAATAAGATCAATACAATTTCTTTATTTGTCATATGATGCATAAATAACCATAATATACACGTCTTCTCATAGGCTCCTCAAGAAATACGCACTGAATAATGTTTGGCTGTAGCCGCCGGATAGGTACCCGCCCACCAACATGTACTCGCATGAGAGCTCGTGCCCAACATGGATTTTTGTGCATGGAGCTGGTTCCAAATGCTCCATGCGGCGCCATATTTGAAAATGGCGTATGCTAACATGCCGAAGCTAATCTGCACGCTCTTGACCCCCTGCATTTGAGTCATATCTTGAGTGTTCTTCTCGCTCTCTCTGTGTGTGTGTGTGTGTGTGTGTGTGTGTGTGTGTGTGTGTGTGTGTGTGTGTGTGTGTAGTGAGCCATTCGTATGGATACGGGCTGCTGGATGCCAGTGCTATGGTGTCTCTGGCTCAGAACTGGACAAGCGTTGGACCTCAGCACCAGTGCGTCATTCACCTGCTCTCTGAGTCCAGGTAACACACACACACACACACACACATTAACTCACCCTCTCTTAATCACACACACATACATACATCAACAAACATTCACACAGCACACGGTTGAGTAGACTCAGTCACCCGACAGGTGTTATGCTGTTATGAGATACTATGATTTATCACTGCATCACAACTCTAGCTTCAAACTAAACATTTGTTGAACGGCTCTGATAGCCGGTGTGATTATGGCCACTGAAGCATAATGGACTAATTCCACTAATCTCTGCATCTGTTTGTGTGTGTGCCTTTGTTTGGATGTTGTTTGGATGTGTGTGTGTGTGTGTGTGTGTGTGTGTGT
>NC_055967.1:31739817-31849817 GCF_018492685.1 Alosa sapidissima
TCTCTGTTTCCCTCTCACTCTCTCTCCCTCTGTATCTCTCCCTCTCGGTTTCCCTCTCACTCTCTCTCCCTCTGTCTTTCTTTCTCCCTCTCTCTCTCTTTCCTTCTCTCTCTCCCTCTGTCTTTCTCTCTCCCTCTCTCTCTCTTTCCTTCTCTCTCTCCCTCACTTTCTCCCTCTCTCTTTCTCTCTTCATTTAATCCTGTGGAGGTTTTTAGGGGGATTGCGAAGGGGTAGAATCAAAACTGAACATGCGTTTTATAAGTTGCTTGATGACATTGAGACAGGCTTTTCTACAGTATGGGGTGGCGGTGGGCCGCTGTGTGAGTGTGGGGAGGATGGGCAAGTTGTTTTTAAAATAAAGGTGTGTGTTGAATTGTGGTTTGTATGGTTTTGTTTGAGGCTGTAACACTTGTCGAGTCGGGTTTATTTTGTAGTATTCAAATACCCAATATGTTTTTAAAGGTGTGTTAAGCCGCTCTCTGTCCCTCTCTCAGGTATGCTGTCTCAGGTCACTCTGGTTCTGTACGGTACTGGTTCTAGTGCTGCTGACCCGGCCGTCTCAGAGCTCAGCCGTCCGACCAACAACAGCTGCAAGACCTTCGACCTGCAGCAGATCTGCATCGGTGAGACGCACGTACACGCACGCGCGCACACACGCACACACACACACACACCACACGCACGCGGGGTCTTGTTCCAGTATACTCATTAGAGCACAAAGTCTCAAACACACACAGATTCGTTTCACAATGCCCCTGCTTACTTGGGTCAGAACTGCAAAAGTATTTATGTCCATGTGCGTTCAGAGCGTACAGCAGTCATCACTCACATGATGGGTCAGTAGGTTCCTCTTCCTCTCCACTCCACTTCCTCATAGTCCCTGGTGTCATCACTTCCTGGCTCCAGGCCGCAGCTCTTCTCACCCTCTCGTGCCGCCTCCCTCCTCTACAGTGCTGGAGATGAGCATGAATATGGATCAGCTTTACCAGACCAGCCGAGACAGGGCAGCAATGCCGGCACGGCGTGACAATAGGCATAGAGAGCCAAAGCCACACAGCACACACTGTTAAGACTGCTGGCCTGCTCCAACTTCAGCTCAGCTGTTTATCTCTGGGTGTGGAGGCTATTTTTTGTGTTTGTTTGTTTGTTTGTTTGTTGATGTCTGAGCACATTTTTGCTCCGTGTGTTCATTGGCATGCAGTATGCGTGCACGAGTGCAGGAGAGTGTCTGCTTAATGATCGCCCCACTCAAGTGTGTGTGTGTGTGTGTGTGTGTGAGTGAGTGATACTGACACAGTCCAGTACAGAGCTGTTCTACTTCATTTCAGATGGCAATAAAACATATCATGAGTTAATATATATATGTGTGTATGTAAGAGTGTAAGTCTGTGAGTGTGTGGTTCTCTGTGTGTGTCTGTTATGATCTACACAGTGCAGGGCTGCTCTACATTTCCTATGGAACTTAACCGTGTTATGAACTCATTTCTATGCATGTTTTGTATGTGTGTGTTGTGTGTGTGTGTGCGCATGTTTCCTCCCCCAGAGTGCAGCGCGGGCTTCTCGCTCTTCCTGCAGGGCTGTGTGAAGGTGTGCCCGGCCGGCTTCATCGCAGGGCTGCAGCAGCTCAATCTGTCTCTGGAGACCTGGGTGGAGCAGTCGTCGGTCCAGGCCTGCCTGCCCTGCCACTCGTCCTGCCTGACCTGCTCCGGGCCCGGCCCCTCCGACTGCCTCTCCTGCCCCACACACAGCCACATGCTCCTGGGCGCCTGCCTTAACCAGAGCCCAGTCCAGCGCAAGTCCCCCGGCGGGCCCGCCGCGTCTGCAGGGGAAGGGGCCAGTGGCGGGGTGGAGAAGGGAGGAAGAGGGAAGGGACCGTTCCAGCCGATACCCCGGGAGCCGTCGTCCAGCCACCTGCCCGCTCTGGTGGGCCTGCTCATCTGTGCCTTGGCCCTGGCCGGCGTGGGCGGCGTCTTCCTGCTGCTGCAGTGGCGCTCTGACACCGGCGCCTCCAGTGGCCGGAGGACTAAACTGCCCTCGCTGGCTTCGGCCGGACTGGGGCTTGGTTTGGGACTGGGGGTGCGCGATGGGGGGCCCAGGGTGTTCTACAGGGGGATCCCCACGGTGTGGGGGGACGAGGAGCTGGCCGACGGAACCTGCTGCCGAGTCGACGGCGACTCAGAGTCGGAGAACGAGGAGTTTGACTGCCAGAGCGAGCGGACGGCCTTCATCAGGACTCAGAGCTCTCTGTAGCAACGCTGCTGCCTATGCTGCTGCACCTCCTCCTCCTCCTCCTCCTCCTCCTCCTCTTCACCCGCAGGGAGCAAACCTCTGACTCTCTCCCCATCTGCTTCTAGCTCCTGCCATCCTGCTCTTGCTCTCCAAATCCAGATGCACCTTACCCCTCTCTCTCTTTTTATGACACTCTTCTTCCCTCTTTTCCCCTCTCTCTCTCTCTCTCTCTCTCTCTCTTCCCTCTGGCACTTGTTTTGGATGAACAAGTGAACAGCAGGGTGGGTGTTGGAGGGGGAGATAGAGGGGGAGATGGGGGGGGGGTCTGACCTGGCAGAGCTGGGCCTCTGTCAGCAACACGACAGGTAGCGCTAGCGGCCGCGCTCAGATGGATGTCCTGGGAGGGGCGCAAAGCTCAGTAGCAGGTGTGAGTGTTGGCGATGAGGGAGAGATAGAGAGAAGAGAGAAGGAAAGACACAGAGGGTAGCAGACTCTACGCTAGATGTGTGACCTGTGACAAGCTTTTCTGTGCCCTGAATTTCCTTACTCACACACACACACACACACACACACACACACACACACACACACACACCACCAGTCACTACCACCGATGTATTTTTTTTATCCTCTACGCTCTGTGCTTTAAGGAGGCTGTATGTCACACTTCTTTGTGTGTGCGGGTGCAGTGGTATGCGAGTTTGTATGTGTGTTTTTCAAAGTGATAGGAGATGAACCTAAGGGCTGTAACTGTTTGCACTAGTTCAGAAGGCAGCAAGCATTGCAGAGTGTTGTTGCTAGCGTTGTCAGCGCTGAGGTTATATGCACAGCTGGGTTGCCCGGGAGATGCTCAGCTCCTCTTCCTGTTTTGGCAGCACCTAAAATACAGCCTCCAAAGTGACCCCACCCACTACATTCACAATCATTGATTCGGCTCTTCCCAACAAGGTTATTATAGCACTCTTGCAATGCCATTGAAGTCTTGGTGTCTCTCTCGAGTAGAAGAACCTTACAGTAATCGCTATTTCACCTTTCGTGATGTATCGCAACTCTAATATGTTTATGCAGAGAAAGGTATAATTAAGTGATTATGCTGTGTGTGCGTGTATGGAGGATGATAAACGGTGTGTGATTCATAAATAGCAGTGAGAAGCAGCCTTAAAGGATCGTTAGATAGAGTGCGCACACACACACACACACACACACACACACACTTACCAATTATCCAAAACAATGCAGTAGAAAACTCCCCTCTGCCTCCCCTGTCGAGCTTTGTTGTGTGAAGTGTGAGGTATTTACAAGTGCTTTAAAGATCCCTCTGTACACATCAACTGCATTTTTTAAAGAACCAAATGTGGTTTTTTTTTTTTTTCTCTTGGTCTTTTTACTCTTGCTTTTTCTTTAGGATCCCACAGTGCACAAACTGAGAACATTTAGGCCTACTGTTTTTATCCCCAAAGATGCTGTATTGATTTTCAGGTTTTCAGCTAAAAACATGTCTCGGTTTTATTCGAGTTTAATTGTCACAAGAAAGAGATTTTGTGTGTGTGGGTGGGTGTGTGTGCTTGTGTGCGTGCTTGCTTATTTCTAAAGGTCAGAGCATATCTCTTACGATTGTATCACCGAGCACACAGGAGTGAAGAATTACATCTGCATTGAGACTACATGTTAGCACAAAGCAGCCTATTTTAAATTTCAAGTCCAGTATTTTCTAGCTTTTTCTCTATTTAACTGATGTTGATACAATGTATATTAAATTAATTGTTAAGAAACATTGATGGAGTATTTCGCATCATTTTGACAATCTTGCTTATTGCCTTAAGAGAGAAACTAAGTGATACATAGGCATCTGTAATGGTATTACATGGGGTTCGAATATGCTGATTCTGGCCAAAAAAACTTTAAAATAAGACTCCAGCTGCCGGCATGACCTTCATCAGTCAGCGTGATGCGAATCCAGAGCCATTCTCTCCGGAGATCCTCTCGTTGCTCATCCGTTCAGTCACGGAGGCGCGAAAGAACGAACCGCAGCCCAGCCCCTCCTATTGCTCGGTCTGGCCACAGATGCGTTCGGACTGATAGGTCCGTGCGGTGGAAATGCGCGCGTAAACAGCCTTCTGTAATTAGCTCTGTTGGGAGGAATGAGCCGCGTGCGCTCGTCATTATGTTTTGAAGGGAATGGATGCCTTGCATCACAAGCAGGAGCAGGTTAGCCTAGTACTCATCATCTATGGGCCATGTTAAATATTATTTTTAGAAATGCCAGAGAAGCGACTAGGATCTGCCTGACATGCAATCAGTAAAATAACTAGATGTACCGCATAGCGGTACAAAATATGACCGCCGCTCAGTCCTGTACATCCATTCCGCGAAAATAAATCATATTAATGAATTTGTCTCAATCTTCTACTCCATCCCCCACTCTTGAAACTTGTGTATGCTTGTTTGGAATGTGTGTTTGCGGGCCGCACACAAAGTAGCCTACTGGCGCTGCAAAGGTGAATAGATTTGTAGCACTTGCCAAATAATTTGTAGCATTGTTATAAAACCTTTAAATATCTAAACAATCACAAGTAGGGCAGTTCATCACAGTCCATCCATTGCAACTGGACTGATGAAAGGTACACCTGTAGGCTACATTGTATTTGGGAAAAGCAGAAGGTAGCAGCATAATGTATTTATTTATTTATTATTAAACAAAACAATCCCTGTCAGTTCCATGCAGTTTTCAACAACTATCAAGAAGAGAGGTCATGTCATGGATTTTTGTGAATGTTTCTTCTTCTACATATGCATAAGTTTAGTCATCTAGTTCATATGATATTCAGCTTTATTGTCTATGCACAAATTAAATACCAGTAGTCTAAAACAAAATGCAGTTTTACCCAGTGGTGCAAATGACTGACATGTCCAAAAGGGCCTTCATAAAAATGCGTTGCTAGACTGTTCATACCGTGTCACTGTCTTCAATCACCCCCAGATGGAACCTTCTTGTTGCAGGGAAACAAGCACAGGGCTCCCACTGATTATATTCGTAATGCACGTTTAGTTCCCATGTTTTGTTCCCATATTTTGTTAAGCATGTTCACACTTATAGATGTAGCTTCAAGTTGTTCAATTTTCACTTCTTCAAGTTCACGTTTTTCACATGTTTAAGAGATCGTTACCTTCACTGTTCATACATAACTGGAGCTAGTTCTTTTCAAGTAATGCATGCACAACACATGGAACATGGAAACCCCGTCCCCCCCCGCCGGTCCGTGGAAAAAAACTAGGAATCAAACCGGTCCATGGTACATAAAAGGTTGGGGACCCCTGTCTTACGGTGTCTTGCCATAACGCAGCGTCGTCACTGATAACTGTAGTGCTGTATCGTGTTAGGGCTACTCACGTTACTGGTTTCGTTGCACCCAAAGCTTCTGCTACCGAAATGGTGTCCGTAGCAGCACCAACAGCACCAGTGCGGACTTAGGCAGTGACAGTGATCTTGTCCCTCACGACTGTTTCACTTAGATCAACATCATAATCATCAGTAGAAGAGTATGTAGTGCAAGGTGGTGCATTGGTGCCATAGCTGCTGCAGCTAGCATTAGCTACACCACCTCGCTCAGTAGATGTTGCAGATGTTGTTACATCACTGTCCAAATTACTTTCTTCCGTGGAAAAATTCTTCGACTGGAAGAAGTTGGTTCATTTAGGCAATTTCTTTCTAAATTCTTCCTCCTCCCTTTTTCTTTTTCGTTTATCACTTCCACTCTGGAAACGTTTCATGGCTGCTGTCAATCGCTCAACTCCACACCTCACCAAGACCTCGGTTCAGACTTGCTAGTTGCTGCTGCACTGCAGTCATTTGATTTTATGATGAGTTTATGAGCAATCATGAGGCAAAATATTTTTTTTCAATCCTTATTATGGATTAGAATATATTGTTTGGATGCGGTGATCATTTATTTAAAAAAAAAAAAACGATATGGTGATGACGAGGCCCCCTGGTGGCCGGGGCAGGTCAGCCCAGCTATTGATATAATTTAAGATTAACATAGCCTACCTGCAGTAAAAACCAAGCATGTCCGATAAACATTCTCAGATTTATTTCGGCTTCAAGAAGAAATGGGAATTACATGTCATGCAGAAATCATCCTACCCTTATTAGAGAGAGATTAGAGAGATCCTACCCTTATTAGAGAGCGCCAGAGAGATCTACGTCATTTTGACGTCACATTGTCGCGCTACCGGTAGGGTGCGTCAGGTATGTAGAAGCCTTTAGACGTTCTCTGCGGTAAACTAGTTTTGTACTTGTAGGAAGCATAGTGTCTTTCCAACCCACTTTAGATTAACCTCCAACAAAATTACGTCTCACTGCAACGATGCGCCATCTGGTGGACAAACGACTACGTGAAGCCAATACTGGAAATGCAGCCAAATTATTATGATGAATATTTGGTTTTCCTTTAATCCTACTGAATTTGTAATTATGTATGGTTGTAATTGCTGTTGTAATTGCCGATACTGATGGTATGTGCGTGCCTGTGTGTGTGCGTGTGTATATGTGTGCACCACCATCTACAGGCCAATCAGTGTACAGTCACTAAATGTACACATAACTTAATTTCTTTAGACCCCCCCTATGAATGAAATTCTACGAAACTTGGCATACCCCCAGAGAATGTCAGGTTAATCCTACACATAAAATTTGCACGCCTACCTTGTCAAATAAGGCAATGCAAGTTTTATGAGTCCTACTGTAGGTTATAACCTACAGTAGGACTCCTAAAAAAGTCCTACTGTAGGTTATAACCTACAGTAGGACTCCTAAAACTTGCATTGCCTTATTTGACAAGGTAGGCTAGGCAGTTGCGCCAGCTTGGTTCTTTCAGTAGATGATCCATCACAATGATTTTTTTTCACACACGCCTTGGTTTAGGTAAACCGTTAAAGATGATAGACCCAGGCTAGGCTACTTACTATTTACGTCAGCCCTATGATAAAGGTGCCCAACATCCAGCATCTTTTGAAAGCACTTGTATTTGCTCTTTCAAATGAAAACCCAATCCTCTTTATCCACACGGCTCACTTCAGGCCAGACAAAACTGCGGTTCACAATTGCACTATTTTAGCAAGGCCTATAATTCCGTATGATCAGAGGAAAATCGAAGGAGAGTGTAGGCCTATGTCCTGGGAGCCAGTGAAAAGCTTGAGCCGGCGAGCCTTAGCAACCAAGGCAGTGAGGTCACTCACACACAAACTCCACAACCCTGCCACTGAATAAAACTCGAAGCTGTTGACAGGTTTCAACAGATCGATCCAACAATCCATCACATACGTTAGTAGGACAATATATCACCATAATGTCAGAAGCCTGTTATGTGCACAATAGTATTTCCCCTAAAATTCTGAAAAGCATAAACCATTGTAACTTTATGTAAAACACATGGAGATAAATCACATTGTTCTCTTTAAAACACATAAAAGGGACAAACATGAACGCACAAATTGCCCCAAATGTTATCTGTCAGAAGGCTCGATCGGGTAAAATAATGGGCGTTTGCCTTTGGGTTCGGACAAAGAGATAGACGCTGCCGGCATTCCGTGCCTCTCTGCTGCTCCCTGCCGGTGACTGGCGGGAGCTAGAGATGATACTTGTCGAAAGAAAAGTCCTCTGCAGGCCCAGGCCCACCGCGAAACCATCGGGTAGTGACTAGGAACTGCTGCGCCCGAGACTCCATGGCGGTCGCTTTGTGTGCCCTGCCACGTTTCAGTTTGGGATATATATAAATAAATAAATAAATAAATAAATAAATAAATAGACCACTTTCCACACAACACATGTACATGTCTTCTCTTTATTCAATGTTCTTCAGCTGCTTGGCATATTCTCCTGGATGCATCACTTACAACACACTCAGAAAACCAGAGCCGGGGATAAAAATAAATAAGCTATTCATCTCTTTTCCTGCAAAACAAAATCAAGTCTCAACAGCAAACTGCACACAGAGAAGACAGCTACGGAGAGACAGCCAAAGGGAAGGAGAAGGGTTAGAGAGAAAAGGAAAAAGTAAGTCCTGGCGCGGAGTGTGTAACGGGAGGGTTAGGAGAAGTGCAGTGGCAGTGGCTACATTATGCTTGGAGTGTAAGTGCAATGGAACAAGTCTGAGGTGAAGGACACCTTAGATGAAGTAATGGAACGTGTTGGGGAGTAATGGAACGTGTTGGGAGTAATGGAACGTGTTGGGGAGTTGTTAGTAGTGTTGTTAAGAGTTAAGACTGCATGTGAGACTAGTAGTATCAAAATGCAAATGTCTACACCTGATAGTGTAGGCTTCCTTCCTACATGATTTGAGAGAGACCACAAGTGGAGACGGTGTTGTAGTTTAGTGATGTAGTGATGAGTAATTGAGTGTTCTGGACAGAGTAGGCCTTAGCAGGGGGGAGAGGGTCATGTAGTAATGATCACTAAAAGTGTTTGAATGGCAGTGTTGACCCTGGGGGGCAGTCATATCTCATGACTGATGGAAGTCTGGAATGAGATGATCGTCTGTTGCTGGGAAGAAAACATCACTGAACTTTGGTGGAGTGGGTTGGATTAAAACTCCAGCATCATTAGCTGTCGAATGTGCTGATTCCACTATGATAATAACAACAACAATAATAATAATAATACCAAAATTAAATATTGCTGCCAATCTGTTCCAAAGTGTTTCCATGATAGCTACAGTTCATATAGCCTGCCCTATCATTATGTCTGAAACTAGTAAAATATGATGAAACTGAAGTGGCAAACCAAACTTAAATCATCCCCTTCAAGTGGATAAAAGCGTGCTTAGGGGTGGGAGGATGAGTGAGTCAGGGGGAGGACACTCCACTGAGTAGCTCATTGAACAGCAGGAAGCCAGCACGTCAGTGGAGCTCAGCACATAGTCCTCCCACACACACACACACACACACTTCGGGCCTTCACAAGGGTACCAATGACGATGACTGTGACGACAACACAATTAAACGTACCGATAGTGTTCATATGTTAAAACAGTAGGCGTCACCTTCTACTGCATACTAGCATAGTACACAACACCATTCCTAGCAAACAAAGAAAAAAAGAAACCAATATGGATCAGCGAGTGTTGTGTCCTCAGGGCACCCAGTCATATGAAGTGACAGGACCGCTCCAGACAAAGGGCAGCGCCACTCGCACTAAAACATCAGAGTCCTCGATGAAGAAGACCTCTCGCTAACAAAGTCCGCAGGGGTAGAGAGAACGGTGCAGTTTCAACTACTAGTACTACGCTAAGGTCATCTGTCCATAGGGGGCCACAGGACATGGAGGGGAGGCTTAGAGTCTTGTGGTCGTAGTCCTGATGGGAACAGACTCCCATGGAACCCCACTCCACAGCGAGGGGGGGGCAATGGGGTCGAGATCCCTGATAGAGAGTCCACTTCCTCCCTCCTGTCGCAACATTCGCAGAGCAGTCCGGTGGCGTAGAAAAGAGGGACATCACGAGCTCATGTAGGTTCGGAGTCTCCAACACAGCTTACATGGCCGAGAGTAGAAAAAAAGGGAGCTAGAGAGAGCGTAAGAAATTGCACTGGAGGTTTAATCCTCACCACTACCACCCTTCCCGCAACCGCACACGTCTGTATGTTACAATATTTACATGTAGCGTCTGGTCAGGCCCCTGGTGAGACGGCTTGACCAGGCGTAGACGGAACCTGAATGAGAAAATCACAGCCATCTTGAGCTTCATCAGGTCCTTCCAAAATCCCCCTGCATCCCTTCCCATGTTTCAGATGGTTTTTTGTTTTTTTATTTTTCTCCACAGTGTCCAGGCAGCCCCTGATATTTAAGAATGCCCACCACCACTGCCCAGTCCTGTTTGGGTCTCTGGGTTGAGGTGGCCAGGCTGCTCTAGTCCAGGTGGTCTGGGTGGGCTCAGACAAGAGAGCAGAAGCCCACTAAGAGATGGCCCTGTGTGGGTGTAGAGGCTCCAGAGCAAGACCCCCCCCCCCCCCTCCCTGGTCCCCTGTCCAGGCGCCCCAAACGTGCATGGCTGTGTGGTGGGCTAGCGTAGCTTGAGCTTGTAGGTGGAGATCTCCATGGGCTCCAGGGTGATGGCGGAGTCGTTGGCCAGAGGCGTCCCCGGGTAGAGCAGGGACAGAGATGTGGGCTGCAGCAGCTGCAGGTCCAGACCCCGGAACAGACTGGACATGGTCAGCTGGATGGAGAGAGAGAGGGAGCGAGAGCGAGAGAGAGAGAGAGGAAACATGAAACAAAGGACTTACGTCAGACATCATACAATCGCTCAATAACCTTCAGTCATCACATAGATCACTGGAAAGTATGTGGTCAGTAGACATCTACTACTGATTGTTAGCAGACTTTCTAATGAGGAGACAGTACTCAACGAATCCTCCATAGAAATGCATGGGGTTAGTATGTAGCACCTTTTGTATGCCTCCACATTCATTTGAATGGGAAAATAGCTGCCCGATAACTGCCCAAAGTGCGTTGCAGGATGGCCGCCAAAAAAACTTCTTCTTAGTCTTTAGTCACACATTCAATTAAAACATAAGACATGTCGTATGTAAATCATATCAGAAATGTATGCGTGGTAGTGGAGCAGCAGAACCCCTGACAATCGGTCGACCCTGATTCTATTCCCGAGTCTGTTGTTGCGAGTCCATGTTGCTGCTTAAGATCAGTGAACTTTCGATTTAAATGGTACACTGGTAACTTTTCTCATCTTACATCTAAAGCCATGTAGCCTGAAAAGTTGTGTTAAATTCTCGGCTTCCACCGTTGTGCCCTTGAGCAAGGCACTTAACCCCTTAAAGTTGCTCTGAGGAGAACGGCCCTTGTAATATAACTGACATATGTAAGTTGCTATGGATGAAAGCGTCTGTCTGCTAAATGAATACATGTAAATGTCATAGCTATAAGCTCAGGCTAACGGGAGACGGACCTGTCCATGTGTGGTGCTGCAGTTGAAGCCGGGGTTCTGGGCCTCCAGCCTGCAGTCCAGAGCTTTGCGGTGCAGCAGCAGAGCGGTGAGGGGGGATGGGCTCTGAGGGTCCTGCTGTTATGCACACATGAACACCAATTGAACATCTAAGTACACTACACACACACACACGCCCCACACACACACCCCCCCCCCCCCACACACACACACACACACACACACACACACACACACACACACCCCCCACACACACACACACACACACACGCCCCACACACACACACACACGCCCCACACACACACAACGCACACAGGGGTGTTACACACACGCACACCATATGCTGTATCACTACACACACACACACCAAATTAAATTATAATACCCCATGTGGTCTTGACAACACACAAACATGTACATATACTCACTTCAGGCACACATTATGCACACAAAGCAGCCAAGAGGTTGATTATGTGTTATGATGTGTAATGACTCCAATGAATTGATCTAACATCAGTTTGCTTTGAGAGAGTGTGTGTGTGTGTGTGTGTGTGGTGTGTGTGTGTGTGTGTACATTGTATGAATAAATGCATAAAAGTGAGTCTAGGGGGTGGGGGGATGTCACGTGGCTCTGGATGGTGTGTCTGGGGGGTGGGGGGATGGGGGTGTCACCTGGCTCTGGATGGTGCGTAGGTTGAGCAGGTGGAAGTCACAGGGCATCGGGGTGGCGAGGGGGGCGAAGGTGCGCAGGGGGGGCACGCCGTGCTTGGGCACCACCGGCAGAGCCAGCACCTCGTGGTTCAGGAATGCTGACGTCATGTGACTGATGATGGACGGGAAGCTCAGGGGCTCGCTGTCCATGACCTGCTGCATAGATGCATGCATGCATGCACACACACACACACACACACCAGTTTCAGCAGGTTTCCAGTTAGTTAGGGAAAGTTAGGCTTTTTTTTTTCGCCAATCTGCAAAAAAGATTCTTACCAATAGCTTTTTTTACCATGTGCTCCTATAGGTGTCTAGTAACACCTCCCAATTTATCCACGGCCAAATCCTCGGGGAAACACCTGGAGAGCCCATCAAGTTTGGGGTGCCCAGAGGGACTGGGCGAAAATAATGAAAACATTTTGTTGACCAATATTAGCTTTTGAGATGTCAAACTAGGGGGTTTTAGGAGTGCTGAATCTATCCCAGTCATTCGTTTTGAGTAAAAATGACTCCAAGTCCATAAAAAATCCATAACGTAAAGTGGTTTTATTGAACGATTACAAAACAAAACTTTCTTAATCAGTTTAAAATTTAACAAACCTCATTTCTACGACCAGAGATTGGCTGCATATGTGTTTGTGTGGGTGTGGGTGGGTGGGTGGTTGTGAATGTGTTTGTGAGAGAGTCAATGTGCATAAATGTGTGTGTGTGAGAGAGAGATAGATAGATAGATAGATAGATAGATAGATAAAGAAAAGAGTGTCCAACGTTGAGGGTGGACAGTGAGCAACATGTAAAGGTTTGTTATGAGGTTTGTTAAATTTTAAACTGATTAAGAAAGTTTTGTTTTGTAATTGTGGTACATGGTATAAAAAGATTTTTTTTTGCAGATTGGCGAAAAAAAAGCCTAACTTTCCCTAACTAAGTGAAAAAAAACATTAGGAAGTCTGCCATCATAAACCATCAGTGCAAAAAACAATTCGTACTCCTACCATTGATACAAGTGAAAAGCAACACACACACACACACGCACAAAATCCACCCATCATACACAGCATCAAGTTTCAAACACAACTATCACTGCGTGAGACTGCACTATTCCACTATTCCTCTACCAGATCACAGCTTAGCCGGGGTGTTATATCCACACTGAAAGGGGGGGGGGGGGGGGGGGCACTCTCAGACTCTCCGTATGACCAGGGAGAGGCAAGCTTGCCCTGACTGAGGGTCGCCCTGCCTGTGGGCGGCACTGGGAGGGACCTGGGGGGGTGGGGGGGTGGGGGTGTTGATACTACAGATGGCAAACTAAACCACATGGGGAGAACGGCTTGCTATGCTTTGCAGTTGCCATGGCAACGTTACCTCTTTAGCCTCATCACCGAACATGTCAGAGAAATAGGATGAGACTCTGGCAAACAGGCCAGCACTGGATACAAGCTGAACAAGTGCAGCAGAGAGAGAGAGAGAGAGAGAGAAGGAGAGATGTGGAGAGAGGGGGAGAGAGAGAGAGATGTGGAGAGAGAGAGAGATGTGGAGAGAGAGAGAGAGAGAGAGAGGGAGAGATGTGGAGAGAGAGAGAGATGTGGAGAGAGAGAGAGAGATGTAGATGTGGAGAGAGGAGAGACAAAGAAAGAAAGAAAGAAAGAAAGAAAGAAAGAAAGAAAGAAAGAAAGATGTGGAGAGGAGAGACAAAGAAAGAAAGAATGAAAGAGAGAGAGAGAGAGATGTGGAGAAGAGAGACAACAGAGTCAATATGAGAGTGGGAAAAAGATGTGTAATGACAAAGGGCATGTACAGTACAGTATGCATGGGAGGGCCTGAATGGCCTCCACAAAGAAGAGAAACTGCACTCCTTCAGAACAGGAGGACAAAGCTCTGCTCTACTAAAAAACCCTTTAGTGACCCTGAGTAGCCGGAGTCCTGTCCTCACTCTCCCAATCAGCAGGGCCCTCACAGGAGAGAGGGAGGAGAGATGGAGGATAAAAATGACATCGATAAAAAGAGGAGAGAGATGAGAGTGCGTGAGCAGCGAAGGAGGCCAGTGGTGGCGTTGATGCTCGGCCTTACCCGGCTGCTGCCCGGACGCCTCTCCAACAGCAGGCGGAAGCGGTTGAGGGTCCTCTTGTTGTCCTTCAGGCCCTGGCCCAGCCCCCGGTTATCATCCTGCATCAGGCGGCGGTCCAGGATCACCTCCAGCTGACCTGCAGACGGAGAGAGGGGGGGGGGGGGGGAGAGAGGGAAAGGACAAAGAAGGGTGAGGAAGGGAGAGGGGGGAACATAAAGGAGGAGAAAGTAAAGAGGGAATAATGATGAGAAGGGGATAGGATAGAAGAGGGAGAAGAGGGAGGAGAGGAGGAAGAGAAGAGAGAGGAGGAGAGGGAGGAGGAGAGAGAGGAGAAGAGAGAGGAGAAGAGGGAGGAGGAGAGGGAGGAGGAGAGGGAGGAGGAGAGGGAGGAGGAGAGGGAGGAGGAGAGGGAGGAGGAGAGGGAGGAGGAGGAAGAGGAGAGAGAGGAGGAGAGAGAGGAGGAGAGGGAGGAGGAGAGGGAGGAGGAGAGGGAGGAGGAGAGAGAGGAGGAGAGGGAGGAGAGAGAGGAGGAGAGGGAGGAGGAGAGAGAGGAAGAAGAGAAGAGGGAGGAGAGAGAGGGAGGAGAAGAGGGAGGAGGAGAGGGAGGAGGAGAGGAAGGAAGAAGAGAAGAGGGAGGAGAGAGAGGAGAAGAGGGAGAGGAGAGGGAGGAGAAGAGGGAGGAGAAGAGAGAGGAAGAAGAGAAGAGGGAGGAGAGAGAGGAGAAGAGGGAGGAGGAGAGGGAGGAGAAGAGGGAGGAGAAGAGGGAGGAGGAGAGAGAGGAAGAAGAGAAGAGGGAGGAGAGAGAGGGAGGAGGAGAGGGAGGAGGAGAGGGAGGAGGAGAGGGAGGAAGAAGAGAGAGGAGGAGAGAGAGGAGGAGGAGGAGGAGGAGGAGGAGGAGGAGGAGGAGGAAGAGAAGAGGTCACGTGGAGGAAGTGATGTGGAGGTCGAGGTGTGACAGGGGCAGGCAGTTTAATTCCACTCCCAGCTGGGTGCTGATGAGCGTCAGCTGAACAGATGCTGGTGTCGGCAGGGTACTGACCACTGTCCAGACTGGTGACACCCAGGGCCTGGGCCGTGTGGAGGGTCAGGCGGTGCTGGCTGTCCTGTATGTAGGCCATGGTGGGCATGGGGGTAGAAGTTGGCCTGCAGGGGGAGCTTGTGGAAGTAGCGCCGTGGCTGGATCTGTGGACGAGGAAGAGCCCAGAACTCTTGAAGCACTTAACCAGGGCCTTGGGTCTACTACTACACCAGAGCACTTAACCAGGGCCTTGGGTCTACTACTACACCAGAGCACTTAACCAGGGCCTTGGGTCTACTGTACACCACGATCACACATCACATCACAGCACAGCAGCGGGGACAGAGATACCAAGGTCATGAAGACGAGAAATAAGAAAGAATGTTTCAAAGAAAATATGAGGCACTCACAAAGGTTATATGTTGAAAAGGCCTTTAATCTCACATGGCTATTCATTTTAAGACATGCCTACTCATTTTGGCATAACAGCTTTCATCAGGACAAGTCAAAATGGTTGATTATACCGAAACGAATAGGCATATTTTAATAGCCAAGTGAGATTACATTTTTAAACGTATAAACTTTTTAAACATATAACCCTTGTGAGTGCCTCAGATTTTCTTTAAAACATTAATTGGATCCCTAAACTGAAGAGCACCAGAAGGAACATCCAGTCTTATACCCTGGCAGCATTCCACGGAAATTGTTTGTGGCTAAGTAAGGAAGAATGTCTGACTTCACCACAGTAGCACCAGAAGAATGACTCATAATAAGAATGCAAAGATACTGTACTCTCTCTGATAGCATTTTCCATAATAGAATATATATAATCATTATTACCTAGCATTATTACTAGCTTTATCTTATTCCTTCTCTGTGTTACTGCTTTGGATTGGATTCATTTTTTGTAATTAATAAAATATATACTTAATACATGAAAAGCCTAAGAGTTTTACGTAACCTAGCAACAAGTGGTAATACTGTCCAAAATAAGCATCCATGTTTCATGAGCCTCAGCCCTCAGCCCAGCTTCTACAAGGCAACAGGGTAAAAAATATTTAAAAAAAAATGTACCAGGACCATATACAACACATTTAAAAAAAAAAAATGTGTTGTACAGTGCAAATGATACCACCCCCCACCCCCCCCCCCAACCTCTAACCCCGTGGCCACACTAACCTGGAAGCCGTTGAGATCAGTGTAGAAGGTGTCCTCGCTCTGGATGTCCGTGGTCACACGCATGGCCAGCTCCTTGTTGGCCTGGTCACGGATGTCTACCAGCACGCTGATGTCTAGGGAGAGGCCGTCCACCCCGGGCACATTGTGGATGCAGACCGTCTGCTGGAAGTGCTGGTAGTGGGTGACCACCTCGGAGAAGAGCGGACCCTCCACCACGCGCACCACCGGGGCATCCCTCTGGGCATACGGCTTTCACAGGAGAGAGAGAGAGAGAGAGAGAGAGAGAGAGAGAGAGAGAGAGAGAGAGAGAGAGAGAGAGAGAGAGAGAGAGAGAGAGAGAGAGAGAGAGAGATTTAACTGACATGTACTGGATGTACTACTTAATGTTTGTGATTGTATTTCTGAGCAGGTGAAATGTGTTTCTGAATTGAAAAAAAAAAACAATCAAATCGGCAATTTATGACCTGCATACAAAAACAGATGTCCATACATCAATGTAGCATGCAGCATTGGATGCACAGCTACACACTTCTAAGTGAATAGGCACATGTTCTCTGAATAAGATCTGGAAAATAACGTAATCTTAAATCTTGCTGTACAAAATGAGCTGGCTGGAGATGGACTATGGAGAGTGGAGGATGGAGGACACTGCAGTGTAATAGCAACAAAGCACCCGGCAGCGCTGTTCTGAGCTGCTCCTGCTGATGATGCTGAGGGAGTAGGAGCTACCTTGGCTCTGCCGTCGGGCAGGAACAGGTACGCGCCGCTTTTGTCCTTGGATGGCCTCGTGCCGTAGGTGACAAACTGGAACTGCATTCGCATCTCCTGAGACTCCTCCTTACGCCGGATCGTCTGATGGATGGATAGAGAGAGAGAGAGAGAGAGAGAGAGAGAGAGAGAGAGAGAGAGAGAGAGAGAGAGAGAGAGAGAAAGAAAGAAAGAAAGAAAGAAAATGAGAGAGAGAGTGAGGGTTGGTTCATCTGACATGTAAAAATAGCAGAACTCTGGAGCTTTTCCTAATTCCAGAATGGTCTCCAGGCAGGCACAGTAAAGCGCTGGGGTTATGATGATGCCCTTCATTAGCTGAATCATGCTATCGAGGGTTTCAGACGAATCTGATGGATCTGGTGTGCTCAGTGCAGGGAAATATGTCAAACCATATAATGAGGCATGTTAGAAACTCTGAGGATGTTGTCAAGGGAACGAACGAGGGATGTGTAGAGGAAGGCATTAAGTAGGGGAAAGAGGGGAGAAATGAGAGGAGAGAGACAGAGATGAGATTAGATGAAAGGAGAGAGGAAGGGAGAGGAATAAATCATCCAAATCTGTTTGATTGAATTCATGTGCATGCTGTAAGATCTGCTGCTGGTTAACAGCCGTCATAATCACTCGACTCGTCTGGTAACACGCTGATGGTACTCCTCCACTGACTTACGGCACTAGGGGGCAAAGCGCTGCGAGAGGACCGCCCCCCTGTGGCTGCCAATCATGCTAAATGGGATGATGGGATGATATACATGGGCAACACAGAGCACAGGTAGTTTGGACATTCTGTCAAAATAGTTACTTCACATGATGGAAAAAACATTTCATCACGTTTTTTTTAAATGTTTCTGGGGGTTTTAAATGGTTTAAACTTAACATTCTACACACTGCCTCTTTTTTGGAATGTTTTAAGCATAAAACTCTACACATTAATGATTGACATTCTACACACGGCCTCTTTTTTGGAATGTTTTAAGCATAAAACTCTACACATTAATGATTGACATTCTACACACGGCCTCTTTTTTGGAATGTTTTAAGCATAAAACTCTACACATTAATGATTGACGCACCTCCAGCAGGCCGGTGGTGCCGGAGAAGCCGAGCGTGAAGGCCTGGCTGTGGATGAAGAAGGGCTGGGCGTCTGCCGCCTGCATGCGGAGAGGCAGCGGGTCCAGGCCTCTGACGGCCCCGGATCCTGGGGCCAGACGCATCACCGTCTCGGAGCGCATGGTCATCGGAGAGTCCGTGGTCTCAAACAGGTGGTACACGGCCAGGCCCAGAGCAGGCAGCCGCGCCATGAAGGACACCTGAAGGGGAGAGGAGATGCGGGTAAAACACACACACACACACACACACAAATATATTCACTCACCAACAATTGCATGAGAAAACACCAAAACACACACACACACACACACACACACGTACATTCATATTCATGGACAGACACACACACACACACACACACACACACACACACACACACACACACACACACACATGAGCTGACCTGGTAGACCTCAGCGTTGACCTGCAAGGAGGAGCTCCACTGGGCGCTGAGCTGCACTGGTAAGGTCTGGCCATCCTCAGTCAGCACACGCACGTTTGGAGAACTCACCAGCGCAGTCACCACACACAACCGGTCTTGCTCCACTGGGTTAAACACCACCAGATACCTGAGGGAACATAGATGCAGAAATTCTAGACTTTAGACACACACATAAACCTACACAAACCAAAAGCACCACTTGCACCACAATGTGTAACTATATCCTATACCTCACTCACACACGCACACATACACACTATGATTAACACCTCAGGAACCTACGCAGACTTGTCCTAAGGCCTTGTACACTGTTTTACACTTTTGAAGCATCAGCATCGGAGCCTGGTTTCCTCCTTTCCACACACACACACACACACACACACACACACACACACACACACACACACACACACACACACACAACACCTGCAGATACCATAGGGGGCACAGATGCAGATATACTTTACACACACACACACACACACACACACACACAAACACCTGCAGATACCATAGGGGGCACAGATGCAGATATACTTTACACACACACACACACACACACACACACACACACACACAACACCTGCAGATACCATAGGGGGCACAGATGCAGATATACTTTATACACACACACACACACACACACACACAAACACCTGCAGATACCATAGGGGGCACAGATGCAGATATACTTTACACACACACACACACACACACACACACACAAACACCTGCAGATACCATAGGGGGCACAGATGCAGATATACTTTACACACACACACACACACACACACACACACACACACACACACACACACACACACACACACACACACACACAACCAGGCCTGCATCACTGTGCTGAATGCTACCAGATACATACAGTACCACTGAAACAGATTTATTTCATACACTCACACCCCAGGGAGGAACACAAATAAACACACAGATTGTCCTGCTCCGTCAAGTGCAACGGAACCAGATGACTGAGGCAATACTGATGCATAACTTTTCAAATGCACACACACACACACAGTCTGTGCAGCTACACAGGGTTACACGTCATCAGATGCCTAAGGGGCTGCAGATGTACCGTACGCATACTTTGCACACACACACACACACACACACATACACAAACAATACACAGACCACCATCCAAACTCTCCCTCACAGCATACAATGTGTACGCGTGTGATAATGAAGATGGAGGAGCAGTCCCCCAGGGAAATAAAAGGGAATTTAATAGAGACAGAGAGGGAGAGAGGGAGCAGAGGAAACACAGGGAGGGAGAGAGGGAGAGAGGGAGAGAGGGAGCAGAGGAAACACAGAGAGGGAGAGAGGGAGAGAGGGAGCAGAGGAAACACAGGGAGCCAGAGAGGCCTGGGATGAGGGACAGCAGTGTTAGTGAGGGGCTCTCACCTGGGGGCGTTGGGGTCCAGCTCAATCAGAGTGCGTTGAGGGAGGGAGTCCTGGGTGGCTCGTCGGTCATCCTGCTCTCCAAACACACACACACACACACACACACACACACAGTTCAACAATAGAAACACCAACACAATATATAGCGCTTTTCAAGGCATCCAAAGTGCTTTATAGTGAAGGGAGAACATCTCACACACACACACACACACATTCAAACGTATAGGAATAGATGTGTGTAATGAACTGATGTGCGTCAGAGAGCAGAGCGTCCGTGCTCACCGTTTCCAGGAAGGGCTCCGACTGGTAGAAGCGGTACACGTCTCTGTTCTTCATGACCAGGAAGTGGGCCGCATTAATGATCACTCTCTTCAGGCCCACCAGAGCACGCAACAGTCTAGAGAGCACACAGGACAATAAGTTCACACACAACACACACACACTGCTGCTGTGATGACACATAGAGACACACATCTGCTGCTAGAGTTAACACACAAACACACACACACACAGCCATCCTACCAGTCTCCAACTGCTGCTACAGTAACACACACACACACACACACACACACACACACACACACACACACACACACGCACCTAAAAAAAAAAAAAAAAAAAACACATTTAAATATGACAAAACTCACAGCCAGAATACAAAAGGAAAGCTCAAGGACAAAATCACCAACCCTTCCAACACAAACACACACTTCCAAAATGCACAGCACTCACAAACACACACACACACTCTCTACCATAGTCACAAGTGTGTGCACAAACATCCTCACGCACACGTGCCCCCTGCCTGTGGCTACCTGTTGCCGTAATCGATGACGACGGCCTCCTTGGCGGTGCCCGTGATGGCGTCGTGGTGCTGGAAGAGGGCGACGTTGCGCCGCGCGTCCGTCAGCAGCGCGTAATCCGACACCGGGTAGCGGCTCTCCATGGCCGAGTGGCGGGCGTGGGACAGCGCCAGGCTGTAGAGGATCTCTGCCCCCCTAAGGAACCACCACACAGAGCAGGCATCAGAGCCCAGACCGCTCCCCTCACACCACCACCACCAGAGCCACACGTCCACACAGATCAGTGAACTAATATAACCAACACCGAGCTGCCAAGAGCGTTCCAGCACATCCAATGTGCACACTCAGGTCTACTGGGCTTTTCGTAAAGCTGCATAGTGTGCTGAACCTTAAAGAGGAGAAAAGTAACGAGTCTATTGGTCCCTTTTCTCTCTACCATCCCATAAGCACACCATTCCGTGCTCTCTCTCTCTCGCATCCCATGAGCACACCGTTCTCTCTCTCTCTCTCTCCCTCTCTCTCTCCCCATCTCCATGCATTATTGAGGCTATTTTGGAAGAGACGACTGTAATTGCTGCCATTAGGGAGGCTGTTCCACCGAACAAAGGCCTGCACCATAAAATGGTTCCACCGCTGCCAGAGAGGAGAGAGAGAGAATAATGCCCCCTCTCTGCCTCTTTAATAAGGCCATCTTAGCCAGGACCCAGCCAGCCTAAACCAGCCTGTAGTGGTTAGCAGCAGTTGCTCAGAGAGGCCCAGCTAAGGTGTGGTGTGGTGTGGTGGGGTGGGGTGTGGTGGGGTGGTAGGAGTCCACTCACCTGAGGTGGGACTCTAGTATGCGGTCCAGGTTTTTGTAGAAGGGCCGGGAGGTGTAGTAGCCGCTCCAGTAGTGGTCCTCGCGGTCGGCGTAGGCGAAAAAGTCGCCGCTCAGCACGGGGAAGTCAGGCGGCCGTGTGCCGGGGGCCACGTCGTTGGCCTTGTACACGGCGCTGAAGTAGTCCGACAGGGTCCCGAACTGGGCCTGCCAAGCGAGACGGACGGACGGACAGAGAGGGAAAGAGGGAAACCTTGAGCGAGGAATTCGCTAACAAAAGCAGATGGAGCGGAAAACTTTGGAGCGGAAAACTTGCAGAACAGAAAAAGGCTACTTAAGAGGGTGATTCCGTGCGACTAGGGGCCGTCCAGAGATCTCCGCCGCGCAGTCTCTCGCCCCATAAAACTTTATGATCTTTATATGAATTACTCGTTAATTCTGAGCTTTTCCTGCGCTCACAGCTTGGCTTAATGGGGTGTTTGTTGTACAGCCGTGGAGAGGCCCTAAAATCGGTGTCTGTCCAACTGCAGAGACAAACACCTCCACTTTCCCCAAGCCGGTCTCCCAGTGCCATTTCAGACGGGTGATAAACACACCCCCCCCCAGCCTTTTAAAGATCAGACACAGTGTTTCACCAATAATTCATCGAGCAGATTTAATTTCCTTCCATAATTAAAGAACGTCTTTGGCAAATTGGAAATGCTAATGTTTTCACTGTGCTATATCGCACCCAGGACAATGGCATTTAGGATGTAATGAGCGCTTTTACAAGGCAAGAACCAGCATTCAGTCATAAACAACAAGACCACAAGATGTCCGGTCTACTGATTTAAGACCTTGGTAGCTTTTTATAAGGAGCTCCACAGTAACAAGACAAGCCTAACCACAAGGTCATTTGAATGCCTGTTTAAATCCAGAACCATACCTGCACATGCATTTCTGGGTGGGAGTTCATGTAGTCAAACAGACGCTGGTAGTTGTGGTACTGTTGGTCCCACTCCAAAGCCTTATCGTAGCGGAAGTCATCACCGAGTGGGACCAGCAGAACCTTACTGCGGAACAGCTTGGACTTCTTGCGGTACTGGTCCAGGAGAAGGTTAGCCCTGGAGGAATAAAACAAGCATCAGTATACATTACACACCCATTTCCAGAGCAAAAGTATTTTGGCTGTCTGTGTGGCATCTCATAAGGGCATCTGAAGTCACAAGGTCTTCTCAATATAGCATCTATCAGCTTTTTTTTTTTAATAATGACCTGACTTATCTTTCTCACTTTTGACATTTTCTGCAAATTGTTTTTCCTGATCTTTAGCACTGACATTGTCTATTTATAGTTTCTTGTTGTCCAGCTTTGTCTACTGGGGCCTGACGGTGGGTTTCCTTTGAAGCAAATTTAGCTTCCCTCTCAATGAGGTTCAATGGTGGCGAAGTTAGCCCTGATTGGGCGAAATGAGAGCGAATTTGCCGAGGCACGCGAAACAGAGTTGGCGAAAGTGTAACTTTATTCAAATAAGAACCACACCAGAACCAATCAGTTCAGCGTGTTTGTGTTTGGTGCGTGAGGGATGGTGTAGGCTGCCAGAGTTGTAATGAAAACATGTATGTGATTAAACGGTTTCGCTGTGTGGAAACCTACTGTGAGAGGGCAGCCGTGTGGAGCTGTTTAAAAGGGAGATTTTCAGACTGATAGGGAAGCATAGATCGTACAAGAAGAAGAAATAAAAACAGTTTTAGGAACCTGCTCTCTACCGTTCCTGCTGATGAGCTGCCTTCAGGTTTAGCCCCAGTTTTGTGATGGCAAAAGGAATCTTGTCTTGTGCAAGTTCAGTCAGTCAGATAAAACATGGTCGACAGATTCTACCTTGTGTAGTATTTGTGATAGAGTTATGAGAACTGAAACACACAGCACATCTCACTGCGGAATGTGTGTGGAATGGAGAGACTTGCTGTAAGTGTAGACATGTATTTATCTGTATGTGTGCTTTCTTGAATTCTGTTCAGTGTTCTGGGTTCCATTGTTTTGTTTTGTTTTTGTTCTTTTGTTTTGAAAACAGGCATGAGGGGAAACATGCTGTATAGTGGAGATATTCAAATTAAATTGTACTGACAAGTTTAGATGCTGTTTGTTTAAGCTTGTTTCTTAATGCAACAAACTGGAGCATCCATCTATTCCTTTCATTGTATGCAGAGCTATACAAATCACAATAATGATTGGCTTTCTATTCTATTCTACTCTATTCTATCCTGACGTACTAAATACACCCACCTCTCAGCCACGTTAGTGTCCACGATTGGTTTGGGCGGAACCTTCCAAGGGCAGTTGACCCGGCTGCCTGGCAAGCGCTTGAAGTCGAACTGGCAGCAGATCTTGGGGTCGGGTCCGCAGGTGTGCGGAACGTCGTAGCTGTAGAACGGCATCATGTGGCAGAAGATGTCCGTGCCGGAGCCCGGGTCTGTCACCATAGCAACAGAGAATTTGAACAAGGATTTTGTTCAGTAACATTAACAGCAGTAGCAATGATACACTGGTTCAGGCATATTGTCCCATTCCCCAAAACTCAGTGAAAAGCCTGCAGTGTATAAAAGAAATGCATAAACAACCCACAAAATAACTTCTCAATGCCTAACAAATTATCAAAATACAACACCAAGGTGTACCACAACTTTCTCCTCCTATGTTCAACATGAACTAAAGGTCTGCCATGAATGAGATATCAAAAAGTTGTATTTCTAGAACCAAAACACCCCTACCCCCCTCCTCTCCCTGACCCATGTCTCACCCCAGGCCTGTCTCCACATGAACTCCAGACTGCGGCTGCCGGCGAAGTGCTTCTTGATGGAGTAGTGGACCCTCTGGATGAGCATGCTGGTCAGGTTGGCCCGCTTCAGCACGTACGGCATGGTGGCGCTGTGGCCAAACGGATCCACGGCCCAGCCAGAGCGCGGCGTGATGCCTGAGACCCACAGGAGAGAAAAAGGAAAGGAAACCGTTTAAAAAGCCAGCACTGGGAGGCGCTGTGGCGCAACTGGCTAGAGCCCATACCATACTCAGTTCCACGTGCCCACGGTGACCTGGGTTCGAGACCGACCTGGGTCATTTCCTGGTCCCACTCTCACGCTTACTTCCTGTCACTCTCTCTACTGTCCTGTCCAATTAAAAGCATAAAAAGCCCCTAAAAATATAGACCAGCACTGACCAATTCAACTGACAGCTTAAAGAAGAAGCAACTAGCTGCCATTCATATACAGAAAGAGTTAGGGACTTATCGTGACAAGAGGCAAGCAATTAACCAGGTGGGATGAAAATAGGCTAGAGGTCTATTTTATGAAAATAGTAGTGAGCACTAGAACATGGTCGGTCAGTGTGTTGATAAATCTGAGCAATCACGCCCAGCTTTCTAGTTTAGGTTAGTGACCTGGTAGGCACAAGCTAGGAATAGCCATTTGTCTTTCTCCTGTCTCGCTCATCTGACCATAGGGTTAGTCATAGACATATAAAACCTACTTACCTATATACTGCTTAGGTTTTAAATGAATAAATGTAAATGTAAACCTGAATGTAAATGTAATATACAAAACCCTAAAAACTGCATTATACGTAAAGTTTCTATATTTATGGGCCTAGTAGTGTTGAGGCGAGCAGTGTGGATGGCGCGACAGGGCAATACCTACCCAAGTTCCTCTCCAGCCACTGATGCCCCTCGATGAGCTGGTCGATCATGGCAAAGTAGTGGGTGTTGGCTTCGTCAGGCATCACCCAGCCGCCCGAGACCATTTCTAACTGTCCGTCCTGAATCAACCTGCAGGCAAGAGCAACAGGTTTGTGTCTTTAAAACGTTCATAGGCAAGAGAAATCACTGCTAAATGTTAACTGGCATTAACAATATCCTGATCTACATTCTTTTGTCTGATAGCTTAGGAACTGGAGTGGTTGGATAATTACTTCATTCAAAATGTCTGAAAAGGACTTTTTTCTTGAATAAATAGGACGTGGTGTAGAATGGGCCTATAGGGCCAATTGTACGTCCACAGAGGACAATGGACGGCTTTCACTGCTCTGCAGTACTAGCATTATGGCCATCTAAAACCTTAGTAGTAGCCTACGAACTGGAGGCAGCACATACAGACACACAGTGGTGCCACTCTTGGCCAGATCCTTACTTGCGCATGGCTGCCTGCTTGTGAATGTCGACGCTCTCCCACCACTTGGCGAAAAAGGAGATCTCAGACCAGATGAACTTCCTGCGTGGGTCTTCTGCCAGCTTCACCAGCATGTTGTTGAAGATGTGCTGCGTCTGGTCGCTGTAGTATTTGTCAAACGTCTTGATCCAGCCTTGATCGCAGATGGAGAAACAGCGGGAGTTAACGAGCAGCCTTAGCCTCAAAATTAATTTTCCCAGCAACACCCTCCCCCCTTCCCCACTGTGTTGCACCATCCTGCTACTGGGCCTAGAGGAAAGGGAGGAGGGAGGGAGGGAGGGAGCAAGGGATGGATGGATAGAAGAAAAAAAAAAAACTGCACAAAAGTTTAGAGCTGTGACAGGCTCCCATTCAGAACAACAAACAAGAAGCTGCCTGCACCTCAGAAAGCCCTGTTAAAAATAACGCTCCTTCAATTATTCAGACGTGAACGTCTCCTTACCCTGCGCAAAACATGAAGTCAGCGCAAACAAGAAAGGTGAGCGAGAGATGAAAGGGCCAAGTCATCACTCATTATTTCCAGCAGTTGTGTTTGAATAATATTAGGATGAACTCGTCCGGTAAAGTGAAATGGCTCTTTTCAGTCATATTCCCCATAATAATCATCTTTACCATATGAGTTATGCAAATAATATGTAACATGGTCATCAGGAGTGTGGTGGTGATTATTTGGTCTGCCCGATGCTAGTTTGATCTCTCACACACACACACACACGGCTAGGCTGTTGCCAGCCCAGACGGTCCAGTCCCTTCAGACCCACAGCCCGCAGGGTGTGTGTGTGTGTGTGTGCCTGCAGCGAGAGCTGAGCGATATTTAGAGAGAGAAAGAGAGGGAGAGAGAGAGACAAACTAAAGAGAGGGTAGGCCGCTCGCGTGTCTAAGTGAAGGATCAGAAGCGAGCTGAACACGCTGTACCCTCACCACAGTCAGCCGCACTGCTGCAGCAGCAGCAGCAAGAAAGCCATACTGAATCTCACTCACGCAACCACAGTCATGCCAACAATTCCTCATTACATAATGAGCCCACTTATGATGGCATGGTCAATTAACGCACAATCACGAATGCATGTGGAGCCAATGGTTCATCTGAATCAATGGTTCAATGATGCAGAGTTCATTCAATGTAGGCATCTAGCCATGCACCGATATATTAGCCCAACATCAGTACAGGCCCATATTGCTACAGTAAATGCTGTGTTATGTTGGTGCTACGAAGGCCTGGAAGACTTGAAAATGGTTGATTAAAGGGTATGATTAACAACAAAAATGAAGTAAACTAACAAATATCGGCATCGGTTATCAGGAAAACATCGGAGTTTCGCAACTGGTGTATCCCCGAAGACATCAGCTACTCCATGCGATCCTTTATTTCAGCACATATTTCTTTCAGTTCACTTCCACCATTTATTTTCTTCTGCCACATAAACCCACAAAACATAAACCCTCTCCTTCCTCAAGGACAGAGATGGCAAAGTACTCACTTCCCGTACTCAAGTAGAAGTACAAATATTTGTGTTAAAAAATACTCTGGTAAAAGTACTGATTTAACTTCTTTACTCAAGTAAAAGTAACAAACTACAGGCTTGGAAATTTACTTAAAGTATAAAAGTAAAAGTAGTCTTGTGAATGATAACCATTTTTTATGCAACGGTAGCCTACCTGGACCACACAAATGTTACTTGAGTGTAAGACTCTGCCAGTGCCAGTCTCTCTTTTTAAATCTTCCCATAACCTGTTGGGCCATTTCTAGGCTTTCCCCCCCCAACAGTGCACTGCCTAGGCTACTTCAGAGGGCAGTGTGTTCTTTTGACCTACCATCAAATGCTGGACATCTTTAGAAAGATAAGATCCTGTAGTTTCTTAGGAAGCACTGGCACGGAGTTACAGAGCCTAGAATATTGTTTTCTCCTTTTGCTGGATAACAAGCATCTCTGAACTGACCACATTTCAGCCCTCTAGGTCACTTGATATGATTTTAGAAACACACCTGAGTCTTAGCACCAGGTCTTGCGAAGCTGTGTGCAAAAGTAGATCAATATAGAATAAAAAATGAGCACTTTAGACCATTATTTGCCAAGGTATGCTCATGCGTTTTGTAATGCCATATGGAAACTCCCCATAGGACTTTTGGCTACCCAAAATGCATACTGACAATAAAAGTATGCATTTCTGAGGTTTCTTGTAGATTATTTGGATTGTATGTCAGGTTCTAAAATAGAATGATTACACAAAATGGAATAATTACACAAAAGTCTCTATTTTTGCATTTTCTTTGTTGGCTTCATGGGTGTGTATACAGTAAGATGGACTATACATTTGCACACTACATGCTAACTTTACTGCCATCAAACTACAATGATTTGCCGCGAATGCCGTCCAAATATGTCGAGTCATCTTGTAGTGGTGCGTCAAGTGCAACGTAGCCTATATTCCCATCCGCTATTGATGACGCGAAAAATAATAACGGTAACTCTACTGAATTTATTTGAAACTAAAGTAACGAGCCTGTTTTGTAAAATGTAAGAAGTAGAAAGTACCAATATTCGTGTTAAAATGTAAGGAGTAAAAGTAAAAGGCCGCCTCAAAAATAAATAGTAAAGTAAAGTAAAAATATCTGAAAAATCTACTTGAGTACAGTAACGAAGTATTACTTCCCATCTCTGCTCAAGGACCTACAGCCCTGCCCATGGACTTCCCGTCTGTGGTGGACTTCCCGTCTATGGTGGACTTTCTTTGCATGGCACTATGGAAAACGTGTTCACCTAATGAATCTCAGAAGACCATTGAAGTGGAGAGCTTCAGATCAGATCAGAAAACAGGACAACAACGGCAAAGAGAGATGCAGGGTTTAGAGCGAGGAAGTGAACCCTTCAAAGCTATTCCATATAATCATCTATTTTCACATTTAACATTGCCTGGCCCACGCCTGAATTCAGGCGCAGTGTCTGAAAATGCTGCAGCTGGCCTGCGGGGGAGGGCCCACCTGGGTCGTTGTGTGAATGTGGCACCACAAACACCTGCAGGGGCTCTTCATCCCACTCGCCAGGGTCGTAGGTGATGTCAAAGCCCTGCTTCCACACGCCACCGTCCACATTGTCGAAATTCAGCAGAGAGTAAACATCGAGCGTCTGTTAACACACAGTAAAAAAAAAAAAAAAAATCATATTTTAGATGTGCCTTTAAATAGTTAATGCCATACAAACATTCCCCAGGTCAAAGAGCAGGGTTTTGTTTCAGGGTTTGAGATGGATGACTTATTTTCATGCCAATATAAATAAATATTACTGAGAACGTGCTTTCACAGTACGTTTGTAAAGTACGACTGTAGTGACATTTTTCATTATCAACATAAACAGATATGCAATATACAACATATGCTTAACATAAGAAAACAAGTAGTATGAATACACACAGAAAACACGCAGTCTCATGAATAAATGCCCAGTGCCAAATCAGATGCCAGGTGAAGCAACTGGCCCGGACTCACCTGCAGCTCGGTGGGGCCGCGGCGGGTCTGAGCAAACTGGCAGTCGCGCGGACGCAGCGAGAGGAAGGTGGGCCTCCCGTCAAAGGGCATGACCCAGGAGCCGTTGGTGCTGCGGAAAGGCAGGTGGCCGCTGGGCGAGATGGCGCCTGTGTCGGTGAGCTCCAGCACAGAGTCCTTGATGTGGCTGATGATCTGATGATTCTCTTCCAGCAGCTGCTCCAGCTGCTCAATGCGGTTCTGCAGCACCGAGATCTGGCTCTATACCACACCACAACAAAACAAAAACAAATCAACCACAGGCATGATGACCGCTCCTGTCATTTTCTTGCCAGCAAAGATCACACTAGGACAGAAACATCAAACACACTGACAGCGTGTTAACAAAAACAAAACCTAACAAATTAATTAATTGCTCGTTTGTCTTCATCAAGTAATTAAGATGGCAGGTCTTAAAACAGGTAATTACTGAGGCTGTCAAACACCATCTTTCCTTACATGCCGCTCGGTCAGGAGAAGCACTGGGGGAGTCATGTGGTGAATGAATTAATCTGAACAATTTAAGCCAATTAGCACCTTATAAATGGACTTAATTAAGCTTCAGAGAATTACAGCAGAGTGATAAAAAGACTTCTTTGATCTTGGAATAATCTGCTCAGCCTAATAGCTTAAAGCCATCAAGTGACTGTCAGGAGTCTAAATTAAATGTTGCAGACTGTTTATGTAGAACTATTATGTAGAAATTAATTTCAGTGGCATGGCACAGATCGTTAAAAAAAAAAAAACAAGAATCACTCAAAATTCCTTGCATACATACCCTGGGGAAGTTGCCCCCAGTGTTCTGCCTTCTGGCAGGGTCGTGCTGGACCTTGTCCAGCATCAGGTAGAGGGAGAAGACCGCCACACAGAAGATGGCACCCCCACATACGGTCACCTGCTTCTTCAGCTTCATGCTGGGCTTCTGAGGTTAGTGTCAGCGGAGAGGAGGTTATGGCGGGGTTCTATGGCCTCTGCCTGCAGCTCCCTCCGTCTCACACTGGGAGGGGGAGGGTTGGACAGGGAGTCTTGAAAACGCAGACGGTCCGAGGAAATAAAGCGGTCTGTGTGTGTATGTGTGTGTGCACACGTGTGTGTAGGTGTGTGTGTGTGTGTGTGTGTGTCAGTGGACCCTCATGACTAACCCCTTGCTCTCCCTGAAAACCTCCCTGCGTCAGATGCAGGGGTGTGGGAGGTGTGCGTGGGGATGCGGTGCGGAAGGGCTGGCTGGCACGCCGCTCTGTCAACCGCAGCCAAATCTCAGCCACCACCACCGGACTCCTTCAGAGTGCCCCTTGTGCTCAACCATCCAAAACTTCCAGGGCAGGCAAACAAGAGAGAGAGAGAAAAAAAAACACACACACACACTCTCACACACACACACACACACACTCACATTCACACACACACACACACACACACAACAGCTTACAAACAGCGGGACCCCAGACAGGGAGCTTACTGTTCAAGTGGCATAGTGTGTATGCTAGTGAGGCATACGGAGTCTGTGTGTGCTAATTTGTCAAGGCCAATGCAGTCCTTTCCACAGAAGCTTCAGGCAGGCACAGCCTCCCCTCTCCAGACCGTCCACAGCAGCAATGGCATCTCTCAGAGTGGATGGACCGCACTGGGCATGGAAGCAACAACTTCGCCTGCTGTGACCTTTTCCATTTACTTGTCAGCTAATTTACTCATTTATGTTCACGAGATGTTCCCGCCATGTGGCCATCAACACCACTTCACTCTTCAGGCTTCAGTCACGACACACCAACACACTAAATAGGGGGCAGGTAATCAGAAGCAGAAGCTTGGTCAAGGCAGGGGGTCCTATTGCACTCTTGAAGCCGCAGAGATGTCGCATTCAAATGGCCACTCACCACCCCAGGGCTTGATGTAAGCTGGAAAGTGAGCTTATACTGCACAAATGGCAGGCTGTGGCAAAAAGCGTGTGTATGTGGCTGTAAAGGCGTCACAGAAGATGAGCACACAGTGGCCTGAATCTGGGCCCTGGGGCATGCAGGTGCGTTCCTCCGCTCCTTCTCTGAGCGAATTCTAATATTATCTTAATCCAATCTCCTCACCGTGTCAGGGACTTAGCATTGGCCTGGGGGATTTGGGCTAAGCTGGTGAAGAGGTAACTAGTTTCTGGTCCTGACCGGGCCGAAAGGGTTTAAGCCAAGATGCGGTCATATAGATTCCATAAGGTCCTCCTAATGGTTTCATAATGTTGCATCCATTAAATCCTTGATGATCCTGAAATGTGGGATGTGTGTCACTGGTCTTTCACAACCTGTAAACAAGAGTAAACTGTGCTTAAGTGAATTAGCAACACCTGACACTCACTTAAGCAGACAGTAATGTACAGTAGTTCACAGAGAGTACTTCAGAGACTCAATCTGGTTTTGATACAAATTAAATAATCTACAGTACAAGGTCAAGCAAATCCTTTTAGTGTCACACATTTTACTGGTATGTTTGAAATTATTCACATAAATAAATTGGTGGTTAACTTGACTAAATGTACTTTTATGTCAAAAAAAACGTTATGCACACAAGGATTTTTATTTGTCACATAGATAGAGATACTTTGTAAAACATGTAGTGAAATGGCATTTAGCTGCTCAACTTTCCTGTGCAGAGGTATCACTAAGTTTGTGGAGCGCTTTGGGTTGCACTCCGTGCATGCTAAATGCGCTATAAAAATAAAACTGATTTGACTGACTACAAGTATGAAGAAAGATTTAGAAGAATGTTATAAATACATTGAGAGAGAAGGGGGGTAAAAAGTGCAGTATGTAAAAGTGCAGTGTGTATAAGTGCAGTGTGTATAGGCTGAGTGCAGTGTGGCAAGTCCATGTAGTATATTTAGAGTTTTATATGTATTCAGGGTCCGCGTGGCTTGAGGAAACAAACTCATCAGTCTCTCTGTTTCGTATGTTTTAGTCATGTGAAAAGAGACGTCTGCCTGGCCTCAAGGATTTGAACAGTCCATGGTTTATAGCATCTTGCAACACAGTAACTTTCCGAATCATCTGACATCATAAATTACATTCTGAAATGCTATTTATATGCCCAGGCATAAAATTAAATGTTAGATTAGGTGACAAACCAGGTGGCAGTAGTCATTGACATTATCACCAACAACCATTTGACAAACTGGACAAGTAAATAAAGACACTGACACTGGCTATCTAATGCTAGCTACCTCTAGCTAGCTGACTGAGACTGCTGATTTTCCCGTCTGGTTTTAACTGTGTTAATTTAGCCAGGTATCTTAGATGCCTATCCATTGCAACATGCCAGCCTGCATTGATATGTCTCTAGCTATCGGTAGCTGAGAATCGTAACATGTTTCGCAAACTAAATAGCCTAGTTTGGAGATACAGTCATATATTGTATGATGAGGTGCCACTGACCTTATCTACTGCATACCTTCATATCTAAATCGTTGTATTGGCCACTGCTGGTCCACAAACCTCGAAAGGCATAGCTAACAGTTACCGGTAGCTAGCTAACGCCAGTTAGATGCATGCAGCATGCTATGGTATAAAGACACCTTGCTAGCTAGCTAGCCAGCTATCGAGGGGTTGGCAAAGGCAAAAATGCATTTCTGCATCCATTGGACTGACACTAACAAATACCTATTGCTGCAGTGTTTGTAATACAGTCACAATTTAGATAGATGACAGGTTAGCAAATTCCTACTCAATTAGCCAATGTTAGCTAACATAACAATACAAACCTAATCTGGACAAATCCTTTCTTCACTGACCGACCACTTGCTCCTAGAAAGGAACTATGCTTGAGCCAATGACAATAATACTAGATATGAGGTTCATATGCACATTACCATTCATAAACACTAATAATATTTTGTAAATGCATTTACCTTTCACGAAGAGAAATTTATATATTCCCCGAGGGTGACCGTCAGTTCTTCACCCAGCCTTGATCGAAGCCCAGTTAGCGACAGACAGTTGCTCAAATGCATTATGGGAAATGCTGTTGCCACACAGGCGCATCAACATACGATTGGCCATGCTAAATGCCACATTGCTGCGGTCCTAGGATTATGTGAAAAATGTTCGAGTGACTTTGCCCTTGGTTTTGAAAATTAATCTGAATGCCCTCCAGTATATCTTATCTCTCTCAAGTGTAGCCTAATGTAATTAAATGTAGTTATGAATTGTATATCATGTAACGAATATGAAACGAAACTCTTCGTTTATGGGCTTCTACTTAATATTAATTTAGGGGAAATATAAGGCCACTGGAATTAAGCTGAAGTGAGTCGGGGGGGCTATGAAGGACATTACTCAAAACAATGGCAAACAACAATATAAGTAATACTGCACTATATTTAAGATGTAGGTCTATCATTAGAATAGGCAACATTTGTAAACCTATTAAATAAGGATAAGTTCAATGTAGTCAAAGTCAACTGGCTATAAGAACTCATTTCCCTGTAAAAGACTCATTTTAAAAATATGTTATGTTAAAAAAGATCAAGGTTGTTATCTCATGGAGAGGAGTTAACTGAGTCTAGACTTTGTAAGTCATGTAGGTTTAAGAGCAAGGAAGCACCGGTGATATAATTTACAATGTTCATATCAGCTCCTCTGAGACTCTGGAGTGGGACATGCTGGGAAATACTGAAGAGATAACAGAGACAAGGTTGATACAAAAAGGCAACCTCATTATATCTCAGCAAATTCCCTCTGAAATTGGATTTGAACATCTCAATAATTCATCACAAGCTGTCAGTACAAAAGCATATGCCACCCCTCTACACAATTTAGGCACTGTTTGATTTATTTATGTCAAAGATGCTTTTTTCAGATAAGAACAGCCATCTCAAGCAATATTAACTCTGCACACACATTGTTGACATAAGCTGTGAGCAACAAAACTCACATAATGGCATGTTTTCTCTATGATTTCAGAACAGAAGCCCTAGAAGCTATACTTACACACAAATGGACCTGTCAGACACCAGATCTCAGATTTTGTCCAATTGCCCTGACTTATCGCACAGGCCAGGGGTAGTTAACATGGCTACAAAAGGACACATGCCTACTCTCCCTTTGAGACTGTAAGAGGGATAGGTTGTGTATGGCTGTCCCTTTGTAAGTTACAGTCATTCCTCCCCATCTGCATAAGGCCAGCCACTCAGAATGCTGGGGATAACAGGGATTCAATGGCTCTGTGCAACCCTCTGGGCTCTTTTCGTCTCTATGGAAACTAAATAAACAGTATCACATTGCAGGATGTCTGAGCCTTGAGGGAATAGCCTAAAAAGTAGCCATCATGATTCAGTGCCACCATTAGCATCAGCAACTAACTAACTTAAAAAAAAAAAACAATCTATATTAAATGTTAACTGGTCTACTTTTAGAATAGACATAATGCATTCTTGTCATTTCATTCACTCCTTATTGTTTTGAGTTATCTGCAGAAAATAATTCCCCTGGTATTCACATGGTTTGAGCAATTCACCTGGCATTCACATGGTTTGAGCAATTCAACATGTATTTGCATAAAGGAAATCAGTATGAAAAATGACTTGTCTTGTTTGCATGTTGGATTTTTATTTTATGTTTTCATGCTATTTCAGTTGTTGTCTGTCTGGTAGGCCTAATCTAGCCTAGGCTACTGGAGAAAATGAGGTGATCGTAATATGAAGTAATCAGATAAATGTTTCACAGGCCTGTATCTCTAACGGAACTTAAGCAAATAATTCAACTGTCTGCAGGGCGTCTGCAGTTTATCATTGGGCAGCTACAGCAAAGCCATGTATGGTTATGAGGCGAAAGAGAGAGGCGGGGCTGCTTCAAATCGTCATCAGCGTGCACCACACCCGGAAATACACAGGCGCAAGTGACAATCTAGAACAGTCTAGTGAAATAACAATAACGGAGTAGTTTAGCATGGATTGCTAATATTTCCACGATCTTCCATACAGCTACACATTACATAGCCTAATAGTTTACATTCCCTTTGATCTTGTGAATAAGCTGAAACGAAAAGGTAAGTTATTTTAATAGCATACCATTCAAGTCAATGCCTATTCATTGAAACCTTATCCGTTCATTCATCAACGTTTGACATTGTGCAGTAATGTTTTTGCTGTTATAGTGTGAATCTGTTATTGTAAAGAATGCCAGTTTCCTTCCTCATGTTTTCTATCGCCTATGGGCTACGGGAGTAGGGTAACAGTTACAGTGTCACAAGTTAGAAGACCTCAGAAACCAAGATTGTTAATCTAGTGGGGTATACCCTAGATGACCCAGGACGCGACGGCTTTGAGGGAAGAAGGAAACAACCTCTTTAAAACGGGCGATTTTCAAGGAGCACTGTGCTCTTATACCAAGGCACTGAAACTTACCGAGAGCAAGTCCGATAATGCCATCCTCTATCGCAACCGCTCCGCCTGTTACCTGAAGCTGGAAGACTATTCCAAGGCTGAGACGGATGCGTCAAAAGGTATGCATCTCTACAACCTTGGCGTTCCCTCTGTTTCCAAATATCTGCTCGAATGTAAGTAAAGTGAATAGAGTAATGAATAGGCCAAACATTGAAGAGTATACATGGTCTTTGTCCAGCTCTTGATACCGATCCAGGTGATGTCAAAGCAAGGTATCGTCGTGCGCAGGCACTGCAGAACCTTAGCCGACTGGATCAGGCATTCCTGGACGCGCAGAAATGCGCACAGCTGGAGCCAAAAAACAAAGCATTCCAGGACCTCCTGCGTCAACTTGGCGCTCAGATCCAACAAAAGGTAATTGGCTTAAAAAAAAAATCAGAATTAATCTTTGAATGACCAGTTCAGTTCTTGCTCTGTAAAACGGATGTTACACAGTGTTACTCTGCAAGAACATAGCCATGATGTGACTGCATTTCCATTGCCTATTCATTGTATTGAGTTGTATGTAGCTGAAGACTTTCTATCTACTCTTCTGGTCACTCCTTCAGGCGTCACAGCTCTCCTCCACAGATGCTCGTGTCCAGCAGATGTTCAAACTCCTGATTGACAGCTCGACATCACAGTCAGACAAACAGAAGGTAAAGGACATCACACACACACACACACACACACTGTGTGTAGCCATGCGTTACTATTGCGCACCCATCTCATTTCATCCTGTCTTTCTTTCCTCCACATGCAGGCAGCTCAGAACCTGGTGGTCCTCTCCCGTGAGGATGCAGGAGCCGAGCAGATTTTTCGCAATGATGGCGTGAAACTCCTCCAGAGGCTCCTTGAGTCCAAGCAGGAGGAAATTCTGTTGTCTGCCCTCAGAACGCTGGTCGGCTTGTGTACCGGACACCAGTCAAGGGTGAGTGGATTTCTTTCCCCACTGATAAACTAAATAACAGAGGTGATCAATATTTAATCATAGCAAACAAGCAAGGTTTGCAAACACACAAGCATGTCTTAACATAATACAGAAAAGAGTTGTGAAAACAATTGTGTCCTTGTTGACAGACCATGGCTATTGTGAATGAACTTGGCATGGAAAAGCTATGTGCGGTCATGGGCTCTGGGGAGCAGGCCGTGTCCCTGGCAGCGTGCCACCTGCTCCAGGTTATGTTTGAGGCGCTCACCGAGGGCATGAAGAAGGACATCAGAGGGAAAGACGAGGCCATCCTGCCTGGTATGGAAGGACTTTGCTGACCGAATATTGTGCTGGTGTCCTGTAAGGAAGGGTTTTACTGGAGACTGTTCAGGCTAACACTTTATTTGGCACTTCCAAATGCAAGTCTTAGCTAGGGAACTGAGCCAGGTGAAGAGTCATTCATCTGATGCAGGGTGGGCTTTATACAAAAACACACAGAAGAGCATTGTTGAAGCACTTTTGTAAACTAATGTCTTATTATGCACTGAGTGACCTGGGCAGTGTATTTTCTTTAAAAGTAGAACATAAAGCTTTTGTTTGCTGTACTTCCTGCAGGAATCTGTAAAAATGTGTTGGTGGCCATGGACATTATGTTGCCCGTGTCACTGTGCATATTTGTATGTCTAACTGTGTGTGTGTTTGTGTCACAGAACCGTCTCGGGAGCTGCGTTCCATGATGCGGCACCTCCTGGACATGCTGCCCGCAGCTAGCGTGTCCGGACCCGGCCGAGACAGTGCCATCAACCTGCTGGTCAAGCAAGTTCCCCGCAAATCCCAGAAGAACCCAGACAACTCACTCACACTGTGGGTGACAGACCAGGGTAAGGGCCAGACTGACATACTGTGGCTTTTGCTTATTAAAACCATGTTGTTCAACAAGCTCAATCTGGACATCCTTCTTCCACGTTCAGGACTTAAGAACATTCTGGAAGTAGCAGGAACAGTGCCAGAGATCAACAACGGTCCCCCGGTGACAGACAACTCCCACATGAGCAGTTCAGTGCTACTCAGCAAACTTCATGAGGACCTGAAGAGTGACGCTGAGAGGGAGAACTTCGGCCGCATCTGTGAAGAATACGTGAAGTGAGTTAAAGGCAATGTAACATTTTGAAAGGTGGAGCCATTGGCCCTCATTTACGAAACAAACGTACGACATAAAACAGGCGTAGGACAAGCATACGCTCATTTCCACGCAAAGCATGGCCTTTATCAATTTGAACGTGAGCAGTGGCTACGCACGGATCTCACATCAAGTCTCAACTTGTGTACACAAGTTTTTGTGGCAGCATAGCATGGTGCAGTAGTAAATCGGCAGAGGATTGGAAAGTTTTAGAGTTGAATACATGGAATATCTTGGACCTAAGACTTTTCCTGCACATGTGTAGCCTACGTTCAGTAATGTAGCCTGTTATGTTGACACATCTGATGGTTTAGGATAGCCATATGTGGAGAGAATTATTTTAGCTTTCCAACAGTCATAAATACTTTTCTCTGTGAAAATAAAGTCTGGTACACTTAAATCGCTAGCCTAGTTTCCCGGCTTTCTTGATGACACTTTTCTAGCTGTTAAAATTAACAAGGTTCCGCGATTTGCAATGTCAATGCAGCTATCTCCTGGTCAGAAATGTTTCTCTTTTTTCGACGTATTATGCACCTTTATGTCATAAATCCTATGGGCAAGGCGTAAATTAAATTGATATTTAAATTACGTTTTCTTTCAGCCACCACATTTACCAACACACATTCACTCTTGCTGTAATTGGAGTGATGGGGACGTTTCATGAATCACATGAGCCTCCTGCACTCAAATCTGCGCTGGTTTCTACGCTCGGTTGATAAATGAGGGCCACTGTCTTTTAAGTGTATGTAGAACCACGGGCCGTGGTAGTGTAGTGGATAAGGACCTGGGCTAGCATGCAAGTCGCTTTGGATAACAGTGTCTGCTAAATAAATACATGTGAATGTAAATGTAGAAGAAGTAGATTGGTAGCATGGAAGGGATGAGACAATATGTCATATTGGTTGCTGTTTATTGACGTACCATTTGATTGACAATTGACATTGTGCAAACTTTTTATTTTTTGCCAGTGTGGAGAAATGATCACTTATTGCAACCACTTAGTTTTCAGATTAACTGTAACAAACTGATACACTGTTATAGACAATAAAATACAGTATACAAAAACATACTCTAAGGTACAGTACTATAGTGACTTTACAATACAGTATATATGGTTTACTGTTTTAACCTTTATGATAATGAAAACTAAGTGATTTTGCCTTTTCTATATTGTCAGGAATCATTTTGAGCGCACAAGTCTGGAGTCAAAGCTACGGGCTATCCAGGCAGTGTCTGTGCTACTGCAGGGCCCCAGTGATGTTGGCAACCGCACGCTGGAGCTATCTGGCATGATGGACGCGGTCATCGCTCTTTGTGCCTCAAAGGACCTCGTCCACCAGCAGGTGGCAGTGGAGACCCTCATCCATGCAGCTGGCAAGGCTAAGAGGGCCTCGTTCATCACAGCGAACGGCGTGACACTCCTGAAGGACCTCTACAAGAACAGCGAGAACGACAGGATACGTGTCAGGGCACTGGTTGTGAGTCTCAGACCAAAGAGCTATTTAGTATGTACACCTGGATAGGATTTAAGAGTTCCATTCTGTCGTTGAGTCCTAAAAGTCTGTGTGTGTGTGTGTGTGTGTGTGTGTGTGTGTCTCAAAGGGATTGTGTAAACTGGGATCAGCAGGAGGCACCGATTTCAGCATGAAGCAATTTGCCGAAGGCTCCACATTAAAATTGGCCAAACAGTGCAGAAAGTAAGTCATTATTTATAGTTTTTTAGTTTTTAGCGGATTTAGTTGAGCTTGTTTTTGTTTCATTCCCATCAGAGCATGTCTAGCCTTTTGATAAGAAGAGCAATGTTTTCCTGCACCTCTTCTCACAGGTGGTTATGTAACGAGTCGCTACCGGCCACCTCACGGCGATGGGCCATCGAGGGCCTTGCGTACTTGACCTTTGACGCAGATGTGAAGGAGGACCTGGTGCAGGACAAGAACGCCCTACAAGCCATGTTCCACCTGGCTAAGGTATTCTGACCACCAGCCTTTGAATTCTAGAATCTAAACAAAATGGTTCTCCATGGTTCCTGAATGCCTTCCGGTCAGCAGTAAATAAGTGCCCTGTCCTCTTTCCATCTCCGCAGTCTGAGGATAAGACTGTACTGTTCGCTATTGGCTCCACGCTGGTGAACTGCACCAACAGCTACGACGCGGACAAGCCTGACCCTCAGATGGTGGAGCTGGCCAAGTATGCCAAACAGCATGTGCCTGAAGAGCATCCGAAGGTACTGGCAGTTGTGATGTGTTTACTTTTGCAGGGCAGAACTTTTGCAACTAATCAGCTCAGAAGTCACTGTCTTAGAAACAGTCACCTTGAGCAAAAGTGGACCATGGGCCCTCCCCTTACCACATTTCACACATTTGTTGTTAAAGAGGGGTTCACCTACAACCAAGAGAAAAAAAACCTGGCTGTTCCCCCTGGTTTTCTGCTAGGGGTTGTATAGTGTTATAGGTTTAGTATGGCATTTAGTATGAACTATGTTTTCAGTCATTCTTGTGCCATAAGGTAATTGTGTGTGTGTGTGTGTGTGTGTGTGTGTGTGTGTGTGTGTGTGTGTGTGTGTGTGTGTGTGTGACAGGACACTCAATCTTATGTGGAGAAGAGGCTGGTGAAGCTGCTGGAGGCTGGGGTGGTGTCAGCATTGACGTGTATGGTCAAGCAGGAGAGCCCAGCCCTCACAGAGTCCTGCAGGGAATGCATCGCCAGGTATGACTTCAATCATCTCTGTCCACAAATACAGTAGATACAACATCCTGTAAATGTATGAGCATGTTCACATTATTTAGCATCCTTTTGGTTCTAACTTGATCTCTCCAGAAGCATGGTTTGATTTTCATCCAGAGTGTGACTAGTAGCATTATCATAACTGTTAGTGATGTGCTTAGTGTTCCTTCTGGTTTGTAACATTCTAGGGTGTTCCTGGCGTTGGTGGAACGACAAGAGGACAGGGGAACAGTGGTAGCACAGGGGGGAGGAAAGGTCGGAGCATTTTCAAGCATTATCGATTCTCAACTTCAACCACATTACAATTACATACACCCAACTGGGCTACATATTGGTATTAATGGAAGTCCTTGCTCTATGGTTTCAGGCTCTGCTCCCACTTGTCACAGAAAGTACAGACAAGGGCAAGACCAAAGCAGCACAGGCACTGGCCAAAATCACCATCACGCACAACCCAGAGATCGCCTTCCCTGGAGAGAGAGTGAGTGGTCTGGTTCTTGGGTTTAGCTTTAAAACAGTGGTCCCCAAACTACGGCCCGCCACCTCATTTTTGGTGGCCCCCCAAAACATGTCTGTGGTATATAGCATCTGGCCCGCACGGGAGTATGACATGTCAAACTATAACCTCCGTAATTTCCCCCATTCATTCTCTATGGCGAGTCTTAACAGTACACGTGTAATACTCTTTTTGTCCACTGGTGGTTGTTTTGGCGCTGTTTCGTGTTTACCATCGAAAACGGAATGAAATGTACAAGGATACAAGGATACAAGGAAGTTTATTGTCACATGCATATAGTTACTGGAAGTAAGAAATGCAGTGAAATTATGTCTGGTGTCAGCCTATTTGTGCAAAGTGGGGGGAGTAAAAAGTGCAGTAGAAGAGGGGTTTAGTAGATTAAGTGGCAAGGGCTGCATAAGAAAGGTGGGGGAGGATTGGAATTGGGGGGGGGCACCAACAAGGAGCAGAAATGTAGAAATGTAGGCCTATACCTGCAAACAATGTAAGAGGCCTATGCTGACTGCATCAGTGCTCAAAGTATTCTAAAAGTTTATCAATTAACTGTTAATAACTAACTAACTTCTATTCAAGTCATATTTCTGGGACTTATTCACTCGTTCAAATGTTCATCCAAATTCACAATTCACAAAGTTCTCATCAGGTGAGTGAAAGTTAGAATGGTGGTCATTCCAGATGTTTTTGCCAGCATTTCATAAAAGTCTCATAGTTTGAGAACTTTAAATTATTTGTAGGATATTGCTTGTTCACAACTTGAGCTGTGTATGCTAAGACACAAAGTTCAGAGTTCACACATTTTAAATAAAATATACTTTTGGGACTCCCTGCTAATACTTTTGGGAATGCTCTAGTCTTTTTATTAGTATTATTTCATTTGAGCTACATTTTACATGGCATGATGGCAATATAAACACAGCTAACAATGGTATTAAATTGCAGTAGCCTATGATTAAATGTAATAGAAGGTAGACTGTTGTTGTTCACAGCACTAAGCTATTTATGTTTACTGATATACTCCGAGTCTCTGGCCCTCTCTTAGAGCCAGGCATAGTGAGCTGGCCCTCGGAAGAAAAAGTTTGGGGACCACTGCTTTAAAATAACAACACAGTGGGTTGAAGTGGCCAGTTGTATATGTTAGTATATTCTCATTCCGATGCTACACATTGGTGGTGGTTAAGGTGATGTCCTCCTCCCTTTACTGTAACGTGTGCCTAGAAAAGTGCTATATAAATGTAATGTGTTGATGTTGGTAATACAACTTTGTTTTAGATCTATGAAGTGGTCCGTCCTCTCGTCAGCCTGCTACAGCTGGAGTGCACTTCGTTGCAAAACTTTGAAGCACTGATGGCCCTCACCAACTTGGCTGGCATCAGCGAGAAACTCAGGTCAGTCAGCTCAGGGGAAAAACGTACTGTACACTACAAGTTCTCTGAACCAATCAATATGTTTACATACTAGATCATTTAATTGACTACTAGACCATTTAATTGAACAGCTAATGAGCTGCTGCTGTCTTGAGCAGGCAGAAGATCATTAAGGAGAAGGCTGTGCCAAAGGTGGAGGGCTTTATGTTTGAGGAGCACGACATGGTGCGTGCCGCAGCCACGGAGTGCATGTGCAACCTGGTCCTTAGCACGGAGGTGAGTCACCTGAATCACCTGGATGTCTTTGATACAGATGCATATTGGGGGGGGCGGGAGTGGGGGGGGGGGGTTCAGGTGGTGCAAGTGGCAGCGTGTCCGTCCATACCACATGCCCAGCCCATGGGGTTCCAGGTTCAAACCTGACCCATGATCATTTCCTGATCCTACTTCATCTCTCTCTCCCACTCACTTCCTGTCACTCTTCACTGGCCTCTCCGAATGAAGGCAAAAATTACCCCAAAAATACTTTTAAAAAAGAAGCATGGGTTATACTTCCCATGTGAAAACAATATACTTCCTCTGATACAATCACACAAAATATGTGGATATTTACGGTAGGTAGCAGTGTATGTAAAATGTTGTTTTTTTTTTCCTGGAAGAAAGATGGGTAAAAAGCTCCGTTATCCCTGTGTCTGACCTCAGGTGCAGAAATTGTTCCTGGACACGGGGAGTGACCGACTGAAGCTGCTAGTGCTGTACTCTGGCGAGGATGACGAGAGGCTCCGCAAGGCAGCAGCTGGCACACTCGCCATGTTGACCGCACAGCAGCCTGACCTATGTGGCCGTATCCCTGACACGGTGAGATTTTGGCAGCCTACAGTGATATAGGGTTGAGCACATAGTATTGGGTATGTTTTGTATTAATAGCAAATATATATGCCTCAGTATGGGAGAGGCAGCCTTTTGTACAATGCTGTTGTTTCAGTGCTTTCCACTACTGCAAAAGAGGCAGTGTATGAAGAATTCCAACAAGTCAATTATGGACAAGTATGTACCCAAAATATGATTGATTCAAATCAGAAAGTTTTATCTCAAAGTTTCTCCTGTGTCCTTCGCTCTTTTAGACAAGCCATTGGCTCGAAATCATGCAGGCACTGTTGCTAAGCGACAGTCAGGACCTCCGTCACCGCGGCGCAGTCATCACAATGAATCTAATGGAGGCGCAGCGCGACCTGGCGGAGAAGTTTATTGAGAGCGAGGCTCTGGAGATCCTCTCTGTCATGGCCAAAGGGGACAACCCGGCACCCACCCCCGAGTCTCGTATCGCTCAGCAATGTCTTGACCTGGCCCTGGGCTACGGGCTGATCCAGGCGGGAGCCCAAGCAGGAGAGCCCAGGTCCAAGGCAGGAGAGCACAGGTCCGAGGCGTGACCATAGCTCTCATGAGATCTCCAATACAGCACATGGGGCCTTCAAGAGTCCACTAAGACATAAGACTTCAAGAAAAGTTGTCATTCTGTCTGGTCATGTGATGTTTTAGTAAGAGAGGCAGTTGAGTTATGTTTTGGCTCTGTGGTTCGTCACATCCCACTGAAGTAGGCAGCCAGTGCTCAAGAAAACTAGCATGGAAAGCTGCAGTGTTATCAATCCAGTTTGAAGTGAATTCTAAGAAATTATAAGCATCATGAACACTACAGTTGCTCCAATCCAAGCACACCCAATGTAGTGCAGAATAATGTGCTGCCACATTCCACACACACACAAAACGTTTCCATCTTATTTGTTTTATGTAATGACTGCATACTGCATAGTATTTAACACTTGCATTCCAAAAGCCTGGTTAATGTCTTAAACAGAAGAAATCGTGATGTTTTCATGTTCAATATTGGGTATGATTTGCATTATACAACAAGAGGGATTTCTTTTTTTATATATATCATCTGCACTGTTGAATTATGGTATGCTGTGCCTTTTTATATGAACACTAAATGTGTGTACCGTACACCAATGCTTTCTCTATGTATAAAATAATATTTTTACATGGACTACCGCGCAATAAAAAAAATATGTATTATTTGAGTGCTGGAAACCACTAATTTCAATCAAAAGTAAAATCCCATCACTGCACGCTAAAGTACTACAACAGCAGTTTGACAACTCCGATTTCAGTTTCTGCGCATGCTCATAACTCAAACTTGCAATGGCGCCCCCCACAAGTAGTTAAGCATGCTGTGTTGTACTGCGTAGAGTCGTTGAGGATGATGAAGACACGTCTTTGAAAGTGTTTTCTTTGGCTGGACATTAACATTAATCGTAAGAGGCTTGCACCTAACGATACCTACCCGACAATGATAGCAGGTTAACGTTAACCCTGGCTGCCTGCGCTAGCATGTAGCAGCTACCACGATCAAATGAGTTGGTTTGGCTTTGGTTTTAACGGCTTTGGGCAAATTGTGCCATTCGGTAAAGCGGGTTGTGGGACACCTGGCGAGAAGCAAGTTAAAATAGCTGTTCCTGCCGTTATAAAAAACTCAAATGACAGTCCAGTCAGACTTGTATCAGAGACCAAACATGAGAAGGAACCTGAGGCTTGGAACATGCAGGTTATTGCGTGCTGGAGTCGCACGGCTTCCTTTTCTGGGAAAGGTAAGTTTGGCTTATTGAGTTGACAGTTGCAATGCGACAACTGACTCCTCTGATAAAGAGTAAACAGTGGCCATATGGCGAGTTACACGCAGATTATGACACATTGGAAAAACCTTTAATGAGTTTATTATTTTCTAGTGCCACATTTTCGTGTATTGTCTTGGGGAAACATTACCTAACAGGGTTGACCTCAGTCTTGTTCTTTCTCAGGTGAAGGACAGGTGCATCTGACAGGATTCACTGATGGTTCATCAGACAGCCGAAAAAGCATCAGCGGGAGCGGTGGGTGTGTGGATGCCTGGATCACTGAGAGATACCTGACTCTTCGCTTCACAGACAGAGTCGAGTGTTGGACTTGTGATGGAGCAGACATGGAGCTTGTTTTGAAGTCAGAACAGGATTCATCAGACAGAAAGACAGGTGATGCAACCTAGTTCTATCAGAATAAGTAAAGTGGAAGCCAATCAATACACTCACCTTCAAAATGAAAACATGTTTGAAATGTCTCTTTGGCAACATTCTCCCGCAATACTCTCCAGCAGACTTAGTCTTTGTAGTTAAAACTGGCACATTCACAGCTAACTTACTTCACCACCACCTCTGCTGAGCTAAGAAACCTTGGTATCATGGTTGACTCTACCCTCTCCTTTGACTCGCATCAAAAACATCACCAAAACCGTTTTCTTTCACCTGAAGCTCATCCCTCTCTAACCCCATCTCCCGCTGAGACAGTCACTCATGCTTTCATCGCCTCCAGGTTAGATTACTGCAATGTCCTACGCACTGGCATCTCATCCAAAAGATTAAACAGCCCACAATATATTCAAAACTCTGCTGCTAGGGTGCTCAGCCATAGGCCATGGGATCACATCACCTCCATCCTCCACCAATTACACTGGCTCCCAGTTCAATACCGCATCCAATCCAAAATTATTCTCCTTGTACACAAATCTCTCCACAATCTGGCCCCTCCCTACCCATCAAATTTCCTAACCCCATACACACCGCCTTGTATTCTACGCTCCACAGATGCCCATCTCCTATCCACCCCCCCCTAGGCTTTGCTCTATGGGTGACAGGACCTTCATTCAGCGTGGCAGGCCCTAAACTCTGGAGTGCCCTGCCATTAGCACTGTGCAGTTGTACATGTCCCACCTTAAAAACCATGCTTAGAACACATCTGTTCAGAACAGCTTTCCCCTCCGCCTCCTTATCCCATTCCACAGCCTCAAAACTGTTTTTTATCCTGTTTCTTTATTTTGTCTTCTTTTTATTTTATTTCTCACAATGTCTTCTTTCCACTGTGCCCTGTATTCTTGTTCTCTGGTGTGCATTATCATCTGTCTGTGCCTCAGTTTGTAGTGTATAGCGTCTTGAACTTTTATTTGTACAGTGTCCTCTGTGTTAGCAATTTCTGTCTGTTTGTAATGTATAACATCCATAACCTTTTAATTGTACAGTTTCTTTGGCTGACTTGAAAAGCGCTTTTAAATGTATTATTATTATTATTATTATTATTATTATTATTGTAATTATTTATTATTATTGTAATTATTTATTACTATTGTAATTATTTATTATTATTATTATTATTATTATTATAAGTAGTAGTAGTAGTCCTTTACCCAAGAGCACTTTCTGTAACATTACAAGTACACACAACCAGATTGTCCATCACAAGTTTGCTCAATCTGCAGGTCATCCTGCCCCACTCCCACTTGCTCCAGAGGGGTACATTGCCTCGGAACCCCCTCTTTTCCGTCCGTTGTCTCCTCAGCTCCGTGCTGAGAGGCTGGCTCTGGGCACAGCCCATGCCCTCCTCCTGTGCGCTGGTGGCACCATATACACCTGGGGTAGTGGAAGGTGAGACTGCATGCATGTATATAAAGTCTCTTACTCATCTCTGTTGTACATTATGTGCTAGGGTGATTATAGGAGAATTCCGGCCAGCATGAACATGGCCCCAGAGTGTAGCACTGTAGCTGCCTGGCTACTCTAGCTGATGGCTGCAGTAACTCAACACCTAGCTTTTCTTTCTTTTTTCTTTTTTTTTCGTACCGGCAGTACTCGGTGACCTCGAGAAAAAGAGATCTATGTGAAAAATGGAATTTTTCAAGTGTCAGCTATCTAACCTATTGGGGTAAAAGGAGAGAGGAGTCCCCAGTCACCCCATTAACCTGGGTTTCTGGGGCATTAACCCAGAAAATAATAAACATATTTCTCAGTGATCCAAATTATATTTGTAAAACATATATACTTTAAAATCCATAGAAATAATGGCAACAAGATGTCTCTAAACAAGGGGGTAAGCAGGGGCCTATTGCACAAAAGCAGAATTAAGACATCCGGGATAAGTTACTGAGCTGCGCTCAATGAATCCAAAACAAGAGCGTACAGGCTTAATTGGTTGCACAACGAGCAAGCCAGGAGGAGCAGACATGGATTCATCAAGCCAGGTGAAACCTATCCTGGATAAGTGCGCGCTCACGGCTCCCTCAAATAGACCGCGCCACCGATCACAGATTCACTGATTCACCATGGCAACTAGAGCGGCTTCATTGCTTCTTCTACTGTGTGAAGTAGGTAGCGGTAGCCTTTTCACACCAGCAACAAACAGCAACACCTCTGTTTAGGAGAATATTGCAACTAGTGCCGCGACCACCACGCGCAAAATGGTTAGGCACTCCTGTGATGTCACATTGTCGCATGACAGGTCGGGAATGGCGAGTATGTAAAAGTTATTTAATGATTACAAATGTTTAAATAATGACAGTGGGTCTAGGTCAGGGGTGGGCAACTAATTTCCCCAAGGGGCCACATGACAAACTGGGACTGTTGAGGAGGGCCGGACCCAAAATACCGAACTCAAGTCTGAACTCAATTCTGTCCAATTCTATTCTGTTCTTGTATAACATTAAGTAAATCATATGGTTTTGTTTACTACTCATAAGAACAGATGAAAATGTGAGGGAGACAAAGGAAAAACAGCAATAGGCTATTTAATCTATGTCCTATTTAATCCTCATTCTCGAAAATGATTTTTTGACATTGACATTTTTATTTATTTTTTTCAGTTTTCAAAGACTGATATAAAAAAGTACTACAATATCTATATAATTAGGCTAGGCCATGAAAATGTGAAGGAGTCAGTACATTTCATCCAGCCACCATTTCAGCAACACTCAGCAATATTTAATATTTAATCATTAAATCATTACCATCATTAAATTAACTCTATGCAGAATTAGACTATTAAAACGTGGAGCAGACAATAGTAGGCTGTCATTAGTTAATCAACATGCACAAAGAAAACTATTTTAAAAATGTAGGCTATGTTTTTGCTTTAACTTTATGCACAAAACTGTGATGCGCCCTGTGTGTTGAGCCGGCTGCTTCAAGCAACCTGTGGGTAGTAGCATCATACTACAGTAGTTCGCTAACATAAGCTTTGCAAATAAACTCAGACATATTTTGGTTACAATGACGAGGTTATCCGAATGTAAACTATCTATCTGCCAGTAACGTTTTGAAATTAACACTTCGTATCGCCAACAGACATAAGCGGCGCAGACATAAGACACACAAAACTTTGAAAGGTTTACGCTGACTTAAAGGCAACTGCATTGTGTCGACGCAGAAGCATAAATTCTATTCACCAGCACATCAGTGAGGGTGTTTACATCGTATGCATCCACGCACAAATGTATGGGCGTACAAATAGCAATCGCTTTCAAAATAAAAGCAACGATATTGATTTGCGTGCATTATCTCTATGCTAGGCTCTTGACTATTGTTCTTTCACGGACCTTACGCGGGCCGGTCAGGTAAAAAGTCTAGGTCCATGTATGGTCTAGGTATATGTGATAACAATGTGTAGTGGGCAGTGGAATAACTATTGGTTTCCGTTTGTGGTGACTGCTGACTGAGATAAGGGATGAGATTAAATAGATCCTGGAATTTAGCCTGGTCTGGAGCAGGCTAGCTTCACAGAATAAATCGCCATGGTAACTTATACCATAACATATCCTGCTGCCCCCTATCCCGCTTTTGTGCAACTGGATCACGGATAATTTGAGCCAGGATAACCAAGATATCCCGGCTTAATCCCTTATCCTAGTTTTGTGCAATAGGCCCCAGGAATAAAGTAACAGAAATAAAATAAAAACAAAAAATAAAAACAACAACAATGATGACACATATAGCCAAGCATATATAGACATTAAAGTAAACCGCAAAATCAGTTGCAAGATCAGTAACCTCAGGCTGTTAAAGAAGTAAGCATGATGAATACAGAGGGATCAAGACCAGACTTTCACAACAGACTAAAAAAACTATTTGTAATCATGAAGCAATCTAGAGGATTTCTATTTTATGCATATTTAAAGAATTGTGCATGGACAACATGTCTTTTCCTCTTGTGTTGGAAAATTGTCATCCATAGGAATAGAGACATATTCTCCTTGTCTCTGTCTTGACTTTGCCTTTGCCTTCACATTTCCTGTTTCACGGACCTTTTTCAAGAAAGCCTCACAGCGGGAAATATTGTGAATTTCATATAGAAGGCTCTCGCTGAGCTGATAAGTGTTGTCCTGACTAAAGTTTCTCAGATCTTTATGTTGTGTCACATAGACTTTACGAATTTTCCCATTTGAATTCAAGCCAATAATAAGGCGATCAGTGTTACTTCCATCTATGCCGTGTGTGAACTTCTTTGTTACATAGTAAGGTAGTTGGTTTGCTCCTGTTGACCCTAAGTTACCCACTTCATAGTATGGGCTGATCTGAACGGGTAGAAGTCGACCATCTTGATTATCAATTCTGTTTTTGAAGTGATGGAAGCCAAAGTACCCATCCTTTGGATTGTATATCATGACAATCTGGTGGTTGTTGTCAAACAAAATATATTCTGTAGCAAACCAGAACAACAGCTCTAACCCATGTCTGGGACTTGGCTGACCAAATCTTGAACGACTCAGGTCCTCAATGTCTTCCAGGAGTTTAATTGTCGGCATGACCCCCTCTAGCTGGAAAAAATATGTAATTTGTGTTGAATCTCAGAAGAAGACATATAATTCACCTTGATAATTTTTAACTTTTGAAATCATATTATTTTATGTACTGTAACTAAACAGTTTTAAATTACTGCATTGCATAACCACAAAATAGCAGCTCTTAACATGCCATAATCAGAAACATTGTCCTTATATTCTCTTGGAAGTCTCCCGCAAACTGACAGGATAATTACCCAATTATTATTATGATTGGAAGGTCTTCTATCTGTTTCATGTTAAATTCAACTGTCTGAATTTTGTTCAGATGCCCCTTTAAACTACCTCACAATACTTTCTAGTCAATTATTTGTTCATTCAATGGAAAAACAAAACACATACCTTCAGCTGTTTGCCGAGTTAGTCTAACTGACAATCTCTGTGTAGGCTATCTTTCTGTGAAGCTTTCATTTCTCAAGAAATTGAAACCTACATGAGAAAGTGAAACTTAACTTTACTGTATCGGAATAGGCTGTGACGTAATGATAAATGAGGAATTAGACTAATAGTGGACAAATAACATGGTAACCTGATTAATCAGTATGTTTGTTCACAACACAAGGACCGTGAAGATTAGCTTACAGAAGTTACAGAATAGGACCTTTAGTATTTCTGATGTATTTATAAGTTGCTTTGGACAAAAGCTTCTGCTAAATACAATAACCATAACCCTGCTCTATGACTTGAAGATACCATACTGAGCGAGGCTCAGTAGCATGTAAATCAAGGAACAGTCCTCGCACACAAAATGGTAGGGACCGCTCTAACGAAACTCACTGGCAGCATTCACAAACCTACATACATTTCAAGAGGGGTCTGAAGGCATATCTGTTCAACATGCACTTAGTTTATTAAGCGTTTCTTATGCGTTATGATTTGTATATTATAGGATTTATTTATTTTCATTAGGCTATTGATTTAATTGACATTGTTTTATTATTGGTATTCTCCTTAATGTAGTCCTACTTACTTTTTTAGTCGTTTATTGTTAAATTTAACTTTGTATTGTTGTTATTTGTATGTTGCTTTGGACAAAAGCGTCTGCTAAGTACCATAACCATAATCATATGCTTCATGCAGCCATGGTCAGCTGGGCCACGGCACTCTGGTTGCAGAGGAAGAGCCGCGGGTGGTGGAGGCGCTGTGGGGTCTCCCTGTGTGTGTGGTGGCAGCAGGAGGATGGCACTCTGCATGCATCAGCGGTGAGAGAACCCGCATGGATATAGTATGCATCTGTTGTCAGCAACCGTACGTAAAATGTGCAGAAAAAAAGTAAAATGTTTTTTATATATATATATATATATATATATATATTTGAAATCAAATATCGAATTCAATTATACTTCTTCTTTCTGAAGAGTGTGGCTCTGTCCTAGTCATTTTGTTTGTTTCCAAAAGTCAGGACTGTGCTCGAAAACTGAATTGTGATTTGAAAACTGCATTTTACTGTGAATACACACACTGTATGATCAGATCGTGTGGGGAATTTAGTTAAGTTGGGCAAAAAGTCCAATGGATCATACTCAAGGAGTGCGCCTTTAAATGAGATCTGAAGTGGAGTATATTTTCTGACCAAACGGATCTATGTGTTCTGTGTGCACTGGTGCCAGAGGGCGGAGATTTGTACATGTGGGGCTGGAACGAGAGTGGCCAGCTAGGTCTCCCGTCCCGCCGCTGCAGGGAAGAGGCTGAACAAAACAAAGGTTAGTCCTAAACTGATAAGACGCCCTCTGTGCCAATCACCGTAAGGAAATAAACACTGATGTAATGCAGCATGATGTCGTTTGTTCTAACAACTTCCTTCAATCATGCTGTACTACAGCTACTGCCAAATACCACAACTTTCTTGCTTCTTTTTATATAGGCCCATAGAAAATAAATAAATATAAGAATTGGCAATGACCAAGTTATGTAACATGTACCAGCATCTATTTTTGTTTTACATAATCTTTGAAACACCTGAAGAATCTGTGTGTGTGAATATTATTAATAATTATTAATATATTTAATGGAGAAGACTGTTGTTTCCATCAGAAACTGTGCAGTCCGAAAGTGAACAGGAGGAGACGGTGGAGGACGTGTTCATCTCCATCCAAGCCTTTCCTGCCCTGCTGGACATTCCACATGTTTCAGAAGTCAGCAGTGTTAGCTGTGGGTCCCGCCACACAGCTGCAGTCAGTTGTAAGGTCACAGTAAATATCTTACATATAGTTATGTTAAGAGCACTTGTATTAAGTCTTCTGTTTTTTTGTAGGTCAAGGGGATCTGTATACCTGGGGATGGGGTAAGTTGAGAAGCTGTAATTACTGTTGTTGGGAGTACATGTGGTGCATGTTACAGATATGATTTACACCATTCTCTGGTGTGTCTACATTGTAAGATTACAGTCTTACATATTAAATGTGCAGATGCTTTCTATCTGTACAATAAATATGTATTTACTATATTCGAAATTACAGTATGTCATTAACATGATTTCATATTCTTTCATATTTAGGTGACTATGGACAGTTGGGGCATGAGAATCTATGCAGCTCAGATCAACCTTCCCTTGTGGACTTTTTCCCAAGACATGGACTGCATGTGGAAGATGTGAAATGCGGGCCATGGAACACATTTGTGTCTGCAACTCAAGCAAACCCTGCAGGATCACATGCAGATGACTAAGCAGCTATATGTAAACAGGTGGATTGACAATCACTACATGAAATCAATGAACATGGTTGTAAATATTCTTAGTACATTTTATTTACAGTGTAGAATGTTTTATTGCACAAAGATTTAACAAAGATTACACATACAAATTTAAAAATGCCCCTGTACAGACCCGTGATAGAAAACATCAAACAGAAAATTTGTTCAAAGGCAACATCATGTTTATAACTGTTTGAAAGGATAAAATGCTGGTGTTCTCTGTGAAAATTGTGGACCCATTCCAAATCCTTATAATTTACAACACAATCTTGAAAGAACTGTAAAAAAAAGAAACAATAATACATTTCAGAATATATAAAAGTTGACAATAAATACAGGTAATCTATAACCTGTGCCATCCTACCTGACAAAGTCCGGAGACCTTGAGATGACATGCTGGAATTCAGAGAGATTCACCGTGCCATCTTTATCAATGTCCGACTCTTCCAGAATCTACAAAAGCACAATGAAACCCAGTCAAAAGAGTACAGGTTACACAGAGAAAACTCTCAAACTCTGTTTTACAGCTTTGAGACTGTAGAGGGGCCAGAGACTACTGTAATTTTGTACTTTATGTACTTAAACAGGGACAGTGCACAAAAAAAACATTAAATGATGCAGACTGCAGATAATTACATTGGTTATTAGCTGTCTCATCTCCTCTTGGGTGAGCCGTGTATCATCGGTGTCACCCGTCAGACAGTTCACCAGTTTTTCCAAGTCCCCTCCATCTAGTGTCCCATCATCATCAAAATCTGTACCCAGAAAATGTTTAATGAGATTTTATTTATACACTATTCAGGTGTAAGTAACTTGCAAAGTGAGATAGATGCAGGGATTAAAGTTCTAAGGCACTGTGCTTGATTTTAGACACGGGCCAGGCCGTTCAATATTTGAAAATTGATCATTATATACATTATGACTTCAAAGGTTTCTGATAACTTAGACACAGAAATGTTCCTTGCTCTAAGCCCAATGAGATATGTACTCACCAAAAATACGGAAGGCGTAGTGGGATTTGATTTCCAAGGTTGCCGAGTCACTGAAAGCACTCAAGAGATCCAGGAAGTCCTCAAAGGTGAGACTTCCATCTTTTACCTCAGATGTGGAGAAGACATGACAAATCCTTTTCCGGAAAGGATTTGACTGCAGAACAAATAACCCATGTAGATAGATAGTCAACAGTTATGGAGATAATAAATTTAGCTTATAAGGAAGAGGTCTTAATATCCTGCCATAAATGTCACCTTGAGTTCTGGCAATGCCAGTATTTTATCCATGGGCACCCTGGTGGGGGGATTTCGCTCATCTTTTGTGAGTTCGTTGAATCTTTTGTGAGCACTATAGGAACATACAATGAATATCAATTCGTTTAACATTGTGACTTGAGTAAGCAGCATTGTTTATTTATGATTTATTTTAGGTGGACTATTATGTTTATATGATATGATAAGTATTCTAACACTTAACTTTTCCTTAACCTCATGTTGCTTAAGTCGGGCAAAGTACTATCTTACCAGGAAGTCAGCTCTATTTTACTACTACTGGACTCATTTTACCACAGGCTTGCTGTGCCTATTACTATGCACATAGCTGATTTGTAAGGCTGGAAATACTATGCCCTGAAGGAGGTCTGCATGCCGCTACGCGTGGGCATTTTTAACAGGTTTTAACATGTAGGGCATGTCATTTTTGTAATAAAGACATCTTAATTAAGGAGTGCCTTGGTCATCAGAAAGTTCTTTCTCTATTTTCTAGCTGGAAATATTATGTCGGACTACTACATATGTGTGGTTTATCTTCCAAATAATGGGGCAAAATACGATTGAACTTGTACTTACAGTAAAATTTCTTGTTTTGATAGAAAAGTAAGCTCCTGTGAAAAATAAAAAAAACAGACATTTGCATCAATCGAGCCATGAAAAAGCCTTTGAGCTACGCATTTCCCAGGTCAAGTTCCTGTTATCAGTCCACGTCAAGTAATTTCAATAACAACTTGTTGCACTGACACTGACAGTTAAAAACAAACACATGACAGGTGCTGGAGTTACCTTTACCTTTACAATCGTCTATCTATCCTGACATTAAACTTTGACTGAAAACTAACATTATCCGTATAGACCGTATAATAATGCTTTATGCAGGCTAATGGCGAGGTAACGCACAAAGCTAGCTAGGAAACAACTTTAGCCATCCTCCCGTTTTCCACAGACATTGTAAAAACAAATGTTGGTACACATCTGTTTTTTTCTTTTTCAGCTACTGGACAAATACCCCTTTGACCACCTCACAATTTAGTTGTGGAAAGTTAACTTAGCTGGCTAGGCTATGCTGCTTCGGCTCAGCAGTTTAGCTTCTAACTTCACTGAAGGCTGGCTGAACTTTTAGGAACAAGCGTAACGCCAGATAACCAAGTTGTCCATAAAAAAACTGAGTGCGTTTTCTCATTTGAAGTGTAGTTGGGCTCACCTGGTATTCTGCGAGCTGTTCCTTCGGCAACTGACTTGCTGATCCTCCCATATCTAAAAATAAGTTAAGTTCAGCTGATCTTTCTTTTAGATACAAGTTCGGTTTGTTTGGGTTGCACGCAGAACTAAGTTGTCACTTCCCCTTCCTGTAACTGCGTAATGGTACCTATGGAAACTACATTTGCATATGATCCAAAGTTCTCTGGTCCAATAACCTTTGGAGCGAAAAAATACCTTCCTTTTTTCCCGGAACGGATCAGGTGCAAAATGCCAAATACTTTCAGTTCAATGCCGCAAAGATGGGAAACATGAGATTTTTGTGCACGTATAATGACGTTAGGACATACAGATAAAGTGCTGTCATTGTTACTATATAAATAAATATTTTCAGAACGATTCCCATGAGTTCCGCCCATTCATATTGTAATATTAAGGCCACTTTTTTCCTCCAAAATTAGAACAGATTGTTAAAGCCATTTAAACTTCCGGGTTTTCCCGAGGCGCGTCCGACAGATAGGTGCCAGCAGTCAACTACCCATCTGTCCTTTGACATCGGTCATTTTGTGATTTGCTAGATCAAGGAAAATATACATGTAATGCCAAACGAGACGTGACACCTGGGTGCAACTGTAATAAATAATGAAGGTATGTCTCCCACTGTTTGTTACACGTCTGCTATTTCATCTGTTGTGCTAATGCTAGTATCTCGAGTCGTCAGCAAAACATTGCTATGCCTGGTTAGTCTTGTTATGCTCAACCAAATATGACGAGTGTTTTGCGGTATTTTCAAAACACGTACTTTGTCTCTCTTAGGATGGACATTAAAGAAACAGTCAAGATCGCTCTGAAGAAGTACGACGTTGGGGACGTGTTTTCCTATGTACCAGTCATGCAAAAAGCCTCAGTACTTATTCCAGTGTTCGTAAGAGGAGGGGAGCTACACGTATTGATGACTTTACGTTCACCTCATGTCAGTAGGCCTATTCTTTAATGTCACTGTTGTTCTGTAATATACTTTTCTAAATTAAACAGAGACCAGACCTGAACCACAATCTAAATGTTTTGGACTTGACAAAACGTCATTTAAACCCCATAAGTGTTGGCCCTTGCGAAGTAGGCTACATTTCCACATAGAATACAAATAACTAACATTTTTATACATGTTTTTGCAGCTCAAAAGCAATGCTGGAGAAGTGTGTTTTCCGGGTGGAAAGTCTGACCCTGAGGATCAAGATGAGGTGGACACAGCCTTGAGGGAAGCTAAAGAGGAAATAGGCCTTCCTCCTGAACAGGTGGAGGTGGTCTGTAAACTCTTCCCCATCATTAACAAGGTACATAATTTCCACTTGTCTTGTTGTGTTTTAATCAATGAGTCAATGAATAATTTATACAGCGACTTTTGTGTGGAGTAGCAATGTAAAGTGCTTGACTATAATGCACCAATGTATGATATCATACAAAAGAAAGAACAATAATATGTTCACTGATGCGTTATCAATTGCAATTTTCTTAAAGAAACCACACACAAACCAAATATGTGGCATGTATCGTATGATTAGAAGTTTCTAGGCTTAGTATATAGCTTATGTTGTATTATGTTTGGTTTTTTTTATGGAAAAAAAGATTCACAATTATGATGCTTTTGGGAAGGCTTTCGCTGTATTTCATTAGGCACTTTGTCTTTCTGTGTTAATAAAAAGAAGTCACTTACAATGTACAGATGAGAAATATCATCTTTGGACGTCCTTACAAATTACATATTTTTTCCAACAAAAAGAAAGCTATATACTACTCAAGTAGTTCTCAAACACTGTCAATGTTTACATATGTCTTACATATTTTCCCTTATTGAAATAGCGCGGCCTGTTGGTAACACCAGTGGTGGGCTTCATTGAGGAGTCATTTGTGGCCCAGGCAAACCCAGCGGAAGTGAGTGAGGTGTTCACTGTGCCTCTGGACTTCTTCAGACAGAAGGCAGCGCACTCGGTTTACCCTGTTCCCAGGATCCCGGAACCTCTCCACAGCTTCTTCTACTCAGACCCCAGCTCAGGGAAGCAGCAACACATTTGGGGACTCACAGCAATGCTGGCCATCCTTGTGGCTGTACTGGCCACTCAGAAGATGCCGGAGTTCAATGTTGGTTTCGACCTGGATAATCCGTTAGCATTTTTCCAACACAACATTGATTTGCGTATAAGCAAACTCTGATAGTCATTCTGAGATGTCTGTATCATGTCTACCAATATGTTATTTGTACAGCCTTTGTAAATAAAACAACTATACTTTTTACAGAACATATCCCTGTATTTTGGGTTTTTGTGATGTTTTCAACTATGCAAATGTTTTCAAATGAGAAGCTGGCCTCTGACCAATTCCAACGTCAACCAATAGAGGTCAGTAATGCATTTGACAGCGAGATACGATTGAAGTGTTGCATACTGAGCCTGTGTAAGTTTCTTAACGTATTTTAAAGAATTTGTCATTTGTGTCTTTGTAACTTATAAATGAATACATGCAGAAATTTATATTTTAGTGCACGATGAACTGATTAGGGGTTCCTCAGCCGCGGATAAGATTGGGTTCGTAGCAATAACCGAGCCTGTTGTATCAAATGCGTTCGAAAGAGGTCTGAACAAAATACAGGATCATGGTGAATTTTTTGGTAGCACCACAATCGATTATATTTTGTAAAATGATATTGAAAATACATCATAAGGTTAGAAAATGCCGTGTGAAAGTTACATTTTTCTAATCTCGAACGTCAGCGGCGCCGTGGCTTAGTTGGTTAAAGCGCCTGTCTAGTAAACAGGAGATCCTGGGTTCGAATCCCAGCGGTGCCTTTTCCCTTTCCGGGAGAACAAATGATAGATTGGCAAATCTGTTACGTGCTTTTAAAATTTACTTTAAAAATCAATACAAATAATACACAGCCATTACCACAAAATTTGAAACTGCTGTGTTTATTGTGCTCTAATTGTTATTCCTGTCCTCAGTGAAAAAATATAAACTTGTTAGAGTTGCCTAAACCAGTTAAACACGTCCTTTGAGAGTGTTTGCAATACAATAATTTATAATGCAAAGTTTATTTAACCACATACACTGATTCTTGAAAATCTGCATAGGAGAAATACACACACTCAATCAATGCCACAGCACTTTTTGAGGCATTCACTAACAAGTGTCTGAGAATTGTTTTTATTGTATAGAGGCCTACCACGGTTTCACACTGGCAGAATGTGTCTGAATAATCATTTGTCAATATGTCTCCTTGCATTAGGACACAGATACTGTTTCTTTTTAATAACGATTGAATTGCACAATATAGCCTACAGTGGCCTCCACATTTATTGGTACCCCATAAAGATTAGTAGGCCTATTGAAAACAACGAGGACAAAATTAACCTTGAAGGAAAGCGAATTTGAACAAAATAACATGTGCCACAATTATTGGCATCCCTAGACAATCATATAAATAAAATGTAACTGATTTTCTCCCATTTACATTTTAACTTTTTTAAGGCAATCAGAATGCATTTTAACCGCCAAGCAGTAATCCATGATTTTGTTTCATTAAGGTAAGGTTTCACCAAGGTCAAACATCCTTCTTCAACATACAACAAGAATTCAAGTAAGGGGAAGTATTGACCTTGCTAGTCAGGAAATGAGTATGTAAAACACTTGCCTGAAAATTATTTACAGTTAAAGCAATAAAATGGTTAGAAACTTGCCTGGAAAAGAACCCATGACTGGGTTTCTTGAGGATTTTTTTCTTCTCAGAATAAATTTGCTTCCCCTCCAAGTTGTATTTTGAGACTAAGACAGAAGACCAACAGATGATCTTTTGATACCACTTTCTACTTGTCTTTTCCATGCTGCCAATAAATGTGGAGGTGCTGTATAGATATAGATATATACAAAAGAAACAAACTTTTGTAAAATAAAGTATTGTTTCGTAACAATAAGAACATGTGGTTTGCAACATTAGTAATTGCGACAGTGCTCCATGTGTAACCTGCAGCAGAGAGATTCAATAACTCCTGGCACAGCAGAAATGAATGGTCAAATTTGGTAAAAAAAAAAAAAAGAAAGAAAGAAAAAATGTGATAAATACATAATATACACTAATCTAATGATTCTTCTACATGAGCCAATTTAGATTACATTATTAGAAATAAAAAAAGTAATTGTGCTTAAATGTATCACCTGATTCTGGACATATAAGATGTGTTTGTACAACAGGAAAATGGTAAAACAATTTGACACAAATTACACATAAATAGTTACTATATGTTAGATAAAAGCATTAAAAGTGCAACAATGAAGGTGGCATTCATAACATTTCCAAGTGTTAAGTAGTTTGAGTGGGTTAAGCAGTGTTTATGCCATTCCTTGGCAGGTATCGTAGAGAACAGCTGCCCCATGTTTTACATGGTAAGGAAGTGAATGAGTAGACTTCATATTATGCCTGTATTTTTTATGTTCACAGTGAACACTGGGCAGGTTACACTTAATAAGGCACAGTAAGTCATTATTTGTCAATATCAATAAAGGTGGGGAGGCTGAAAAGCAGGGGACACATCTAGAAAACACTGAAAAAGGTGTTAACATTCAAAACCAAAACTATGTATTGTTGGCCAGGGTGAAGCGATAAAAAAGATGAATGCATGTCATGTTACGCTTCCAAAATGTTTCTATTAGGTCTTCCTGGATGAGGATGTGAAGGGCTAAAGTCTTGCACATTGGTGGCATAAAATTAAGTGTGCATGTATTTATCCTTTTTTTCTTGGGAACAGATAGCTACACATCATCAATGTGATTGCTTGGCTAGAATCTCATATCAGGGTACAAAAATAGTGAGGTGCTATGTTTGCCCCTAGGTCCAAACTTAACGTGTGCTTGTGCAATTCAGAAGATATTTATTATATAAACTGGGGTACAAGTGTCTATGGTTTTACGTTTGAAACAGATCCATATAAAAAAAAAAACATAAAGAAAGTGTCCAAAATGAAACACCTCAAAAAGTCCCAGAGGCATTGCTTGTAGCAGAGGATTTGTCTGTCCAGTCAGTGGGAGTTGTTGCAATAACAATAGGGTCAAATTGTGGGAAGACCACAAAAAACAATTTCTGTCCCAGGTAGGTGGTCCACTCTGTTAGAATGCATGGTTAGGGTTGTGGTTACTTAGCATACACTTTGATCTACGAAAATGCAATGATCATAACAATAATACATAGTACATAATCACAATAATAATAATAATAAACATTAACAGCAAACAATACACTACCATTGCAAATGCCTCAATTACAATTACATTAAAAAGTAGTACAACAAATGTAGGAGGAATTTAAATTGTGTTTATACCACTACAAGTGTTTATACTACTTCATAAGCATGAAAGATATCAACTTAAACCAATGATATTGACTCACCAATGAAATCATAGATACACTTGGGCTTTTCTTTCCAGTGGACCCCCAGGAAGTAGACAGGCACTCCAGTGAGCATGATGACCAGGCCCACACCACACACTATGGGCTCCGAGTGAAGGCTGAACCCCAGCAGGAGGGCCCAGAACAGCAGGTACGTGATTGGAACAATCAGGTTTACCTTTGGGGAACAACACACAGGTGAAATGGCTCCCATGGGTCAAAAGTCGGTAATAAAACATTGAACTGTGCCCCTGAAAATAAAATTTGTAGGATGCTGAATGTCAAACACATATTCTAAAACTGATAGTCCCGGTCCTTGATTGTGATTGGCTGAATTAGGTTCGATGCCGTTGTAAAATACAGCATAAACATACACCTTGACCGCATTTCGTTCTATATTACTGCGCTACCATAACTTGATACAAAAGTTAAAGTAACTGTGTCTCGACGTTGCTTGACAACCATTCAGATAGATGAATGATTATCTATGAATATTATCTATGAATAAATCGTTACATTTCCAGTTACTGTGCCTTTACTTTATGAAACTTTGCCAGGTATTTATAGCAATAGTTTTAGAAAAGCAATAAGCCACTCAAGTCTGTCGGTTACACTTTACAACTCCGCTAGTGCGTCGTCCCTAACAACGCCCCTTAGCTGTTGTAGAATCAGTGTAACCTACGGCCTCTCGGGGCTTATTGCTTAAGTATAACACATCATGGCATGGATGCGCATTACTGCAAGATATTTCATTACCACATTAATTAACTGGTTACTTAATCTCTTCCCTGGTAGATACAGGGTGGCATTAGATACCTTGATGGGCCTAAAGAGGTTTGGCTTTTTCCATCTGTAGTACAGAAGACCAGCAATGGTGACCCCATAAGAGAGGTAGTTAATAAAAGACACATAGTTGATCAGGTTATGAGTCTCCCCGATGCACAAGATGACAATTGAGGCTGTGCACTGTAAAACAAGAACACAAACAGAACGTGAAAATAACAGCATGTGAAAGTGAAGGAGAGAATGTTAAAATTAACTTTCTAAGGATGATCAGTAAAGGCTTTTTATTTTTATACAGGAGTGCCTCAATTCTTGTGTTTCTTCTTTGACAACTTAGAGACCCATTTTGATGAGCACCTTGTATTTTTAATGCAACAAACATTTTTGACCCAGGGAATCGTTCCTTTTTTCCTTTCACCAGAATGGTATGGTCCGTGTGCTGAGTAGTTGTAGTAGTGTGCACATCCACACCGGTGAGGTGCAGGGCAAATGGAACTAGAACTGAAAAAGGATGAAATGCCCGCACTCTGCTAAAAACTCCCATACATTTATTATGTGCTGCAACGTTTCGACCCGGCTGGGTCTTCCTCAGGCAAATGCTTTTGCCTGTGGAACGTTTCGACCCAGCTGGGTCGAAACATTGCAGCACATAATAAATGTATGGGAGTTTTTAGCAGAGTGCGGCCATTTCATGGTACGTGTAAGTGCCATATGAAGTCTGAGTGACTCACAGAGACTAGGAGGGCTGGGATGGGTGTACAGCTCCTGAAATGGATCATGGCCAGTAGACTGGGCAGGTGTCCCTCTCTTGCACCTGAGAAACACAGCCTGTGTGCAGATCACAAACATGTCAGACAACAAAACAGGTATGCCTCCATTGAAAACATTTTTCACATGCAAAACAGCAAATGAAAAACATTGTCAATAAGCAGACATTTTTTCTTCTGTAATCAAATTTAGAGGAAAAGTAGAAAATAGAGGAACATTATTCACAATAACTATACATGCAGTGGAGTTAGAACCAGATATGACTCAGAAACATAGGATATGTGTGCGCCACATGCCCATGCCAATCGTTCCAGTCACACACCTGGAGGAGGTGAAGAGGTAGCCGTTGATGCCCCCAAATGTGGACAGAGCCACGGAGATGGGCATGATCGTGGAGAACATGCCCAGGAGCTTCTCCCCGAAAGTCTGCCAGAGAAAGCACACCTACGTCATCCTGGCCCATGTCACAAAACTACACTTGTATTGTAATTGGTGACGTTTACAGTGAAATCAGTTAGGACTAGGACAACTTAATTTCAGAATATAAAATTGTACACAAGTAAAACAGCTTCAAGGTGTCATTATTCATGCTCCATGTCTTACCATTAATTAAAACTACAGAGAGTAAAAACAAAATAAAAATCAAGTGCAAAATGGCAACTCAAAGCTCTGTTGTCATTCACAGCTTATAACAGCTATTTTTTTCATGGTGATGTAGGATGGTGTGAGATGTTGACCGGGCCCCTTCATTAAACCCACACTAGCAGAGGGGCGAGATGCTCTGTACTCACGACAGCCACAGCATTGGATGCCAGCAGCTCCTCGGGGGACATGGAGGAGAAGTAGGCGATGTTGGTGAGCGTGTAAACAAAGGTCACCAGTGGAATGGAGATGTAAATGGCACGGGGAAGGTTCCTGATGAGGTAATCAATCGATAAGCATCATATGGAGGTCGCCGGACAGAGAGAGAGCCGAACTCGCACTGCATGTAGGGCTCTGCTGTGACTACTGACAACAGCTTTCAAGTGTGCTGACAGACTTAATTTATTCATTTTTTAGCAGACACTTCCAAAGCCAAAGCAACTTATATATGTCAATTATATAATACTTCCACAGCAGCCACTCACAAAGAGCCTCTTACAAAGTATGTGGCTCTAGATGTTTGTTGTGTATAAAAGTGGTACAAAAGCAGTCATTAAATATTAAGCCCATGCAAAATTATTATTTGCCATAATCTAAAGCAGAGTATTTTGTTTTTTAATGCCAACATTATGGTAATGACATACCAAACATTACATTACATGCATTATGTTTATTTCAGGGGAAAGGACAATGAATAAATGAGCTGAACTGAAATCAGAGATCATCCAGCCACCTCAAGCATGAGATATTTGCTTCATTTATGACCCACACAGGCAAGTGGCCTATTGCTGAGGCAAATGCTGAATCACTAAACCAGTCTGAGCTTTCAGCTGACCTGTGTACTGATTCAAACCCTGTTCTCACCTGCGTGGTTCCACCACTTCCTCGGTCACATAGTTAAGGAAGTTCCACCCACTGAAGGCAAAGGAGGCCTGGAGGAAAGCCAGGGCGATCTCCCCCACTGTCGGACTCTTGAAAAATTCAAAGGCCACATGTGGAGTTAAGCCCTCATAGTTGCCTGAGTAAAAACCAAAAGAGAAAACACAGCAATCATGAACAACACTGCGAACTGCGGATTTAAAGGAGCCAAGTGCATTTATTCATTTAATCATTTATTTAGGCTTTTTCCAATAAACAAACATGGCAAAGGTGAGTGGGTCAATATATTAAAAGGGAAGCAAGTAAAGCAAGTGCATTTATCAACCTAGGCCTCTTCAATTCAATACCTTGGAACAGAAGAGTATGGCAGGTGATCAAACTGACCTTTACAGATCTGCACCAGCCCTACCACAATGATGAGGCCCAGAGCCATCAGCTTGCCCACTGTGAAGATGTCCTGAATACGGGTGGCCATACGCACACTGAAGCAGTTGACCCAAGTGAGGAACACTGACAAACACACACACACACACACACACACACACAGGTCATGTCTACCAATACAAACATCAATATTGAACACATAAGACTGTTTAAGACCAATAGATAAGGGCCGTAAAAAAATACATCCAATGTATTCAAAAAGCCTTCAAACAGCTTGTTGACACTTTTCTTGGTCATAACTGTTAAACAACAGTTTTAGTGCAGCGGCTAAGGCCAGATTTTTACCAGAATGGTTCAGTTTTTGCAGCCCTCTAGTGGCCGCTAGCTTGACTTCAAATATGGCCATCAAAATATGCAATTTTTTCTACATTTATAATGCTATGCTGCTATATTATGATATAGCATATTATATATTATGATGTGCCTATAGCCATCTTTCAGCATTATGAAATACATGATGTGACAATCATGCATAATTAAAATGGCAGGCATGTTGGATTTTAAGGAAGTAGCCATAAATTCTGACACTACCTTTAAACAATGAGTCAAAAACTGTGGTGCATTTAGGCTATGTATGAAGTTTCGACTGTGTGGCTAAACCCTGCACTTGCCTGGGCTCAATCCTTCTCATTTTTCCCCTTAGCGGCTGGCATGCTAGCAAGGAGGCTAAAATCCATGGATGCTAGTATATGTCAAGTCTTATAGAATCATATGCTGCCCTTTTGGGAAATTAGCTATTTTGCCTTCTATCCTAGAGTTAGATCAATTAGTACATACCCTTTTCTTCTCTGTGTGTGCAATTACCCAGTCCAACACATCCCACTGTTAGCCTAACTCAGTGGAAGTGGGTGGGCCAAACTAGCATATGCTAAAGTTTAAGGCATATAGTGATCATGTGAAAAGATCAATTTTGTTTCTAAACTAAAACCTGATAGAGGAAATACATGGCTTGTGTCGCTAAAATCTCTGAGTTCCACCGTTGTTTATCCAGTGTGCCAAGTCACATTGGCACAGCGACTCAAAAACGTGAGAAGTTGTTGTTGGGGAACACCACTGGTGCGCCTTGAATCTTATGAGCGAGCTAACTAAGAATGTAGTAATGGCCGGTTATAGAATTGGGGTCTTTGGTTTGCATCAAGGCATCTGTCACTGTCACAAGTTCACCCTCCCCCTTGCTTCCTCCCACTGTCTCACCTCCCCCCCTCTCCGTGGTGCATTGAAATACTGTAGAGGCAGCCTCCTTCGGCCTGCGCTGACAAACGGCTTCCGACCACAGCAGAACAAAGACAAAACAGATGAGCATGTCCCTGAAGAGGCAGGCCGCTTCCCACTCTCCCCCGACTCCTGTCCTCTGGTTGTTTTGTTGTGGCCAACAGCTCCGAGAACAAGTGTGAATAATGAGCTCTAATGCGGCAATCACACGCTAGGCCCAGACATCTCTTTTCAAAGGGCCACCATATAGTGAAGTGCTTTTTGGCCTCCTGGTGGGCTTTCTGTCTGCCAGTGCCCTTGCCATACTTCACATGCAGACGCATGACGTAATGCTATGGGGCACTCCCAACACTCACACTCCAGAGCCCAGTATGGCAATAACGGAGGAACCGTTTCCAGATGACTTCAGGCTGACTTCAGAGAGTGGTCAGTTTATGATACTGACTTATCATCAGGGCATATTAATAACTACATAGGACATACTAATAAGGACATACTAATAACATACTAGTACAGTAGGACATACTAATAAGGACATACTAATAACATACTAGTACAGTAGGACATACTAATAAGGACATACTAATAACATACTAGTACAGTAGGACATACTAATTCTTGAAGTACTGATGTACTGGAGTGGTAGGAAGAAGACATTAAGGACATCTCATTGTAACAGAGTTAAAAATGCAGCCTGGTATTATTGTGTGTGATTTTCATCATAATTAAGCAGCCTTATTGGTGTTTTGGAGCCACCTTTGGAACTGTGGTGTCGTTATGTGTTGCTGTAACCAATCAGAAGTGGTATGCTTGACATTGCATGCTGCATTTTTGGGTTTCTTTGATCTGACGGACTAAACCTGTGAAAAGATACGTTTTGTCTAGTCCCTTGACTGCCTGATCACTGCTACACACGCGAACACTGGCAAAGAAGAGTGAGACAAACGTAATGCTCTGTGACATCCAACAGGGAATCCCAGTGCATCATCTATATTTCAGCATGGCTGGCTTGAGTTTGCTTCTTCACTTACAGTCACATTATATTATGGGATGATAGCACGACAACAGTTCACCTCAGACACCACCGACACACTGGCAGGTCTGGCCTTTCACATGTCTCCAACATCAAGAGATTTTAATTGATGTCCATTTAAAGCAATACACCATAGCTCTTGTACCTTAACATAATGGCTTCAACCCCATTTTGATGCCACACTGACTTACAATGAGAAGAATAGAGTTTCTGACACTATTACACGTACGTTGTTGTCATGGGTAGGAGGATGAGCCTTTTCGTCGGTTTAAGACTAATTTGGTACCAATTTAGTGCTAAATGGGTATCTAGTACATTACAAAATGAACAAAAAGGGGGAATTCCTACATCATGTTACTTTAAAAATCTCTTCAGATATTACATAATGATGAAGTGGAACGTGTATGTCGCTGTACAAGGCTGGACCTACTTACGTATACAGGTGGTGGAGAGCATCCGTGTGGCAACGTAGGGGGGAACACACTCAGGGAAGACAGGCTGCAGCACATAGTTGGAGAAGGTGAGGGCGATGACTGCCAGTGTGGTGGGGTACATGATGAGCACAGCACTCCACAGCAGCAGAAACCTACAACAGGACCAGAGGGAGGGCAGAGGAAGGGCAGAACAATACAAAAATGAAAAAATATGCACATAGACCTGCTCAAGGATACCCGCTGCACTGCGTGTCCTCAGTCTCTCCCTGATCGTATCTTGATTGAGCTCATCAATGGCACATGTAATAAGCTGATTAGTTACAGTTATAATGCATTTTATTGACTGATTACCTGATTTAGCTTACATAGAACATATCGCTTTGAGTTAGGGAATATGGATGGAGACTGATTTCAGTTAGTGACTGAAAAGGAGACAAAACTTTGTGATTAGGTCTTGGTAGTTGGACTCATGTTGAGTTGAGATGTAGTGAAATATCTGATATCAGCAGTGCTTTTTGGCTTCCTGTTGGACTTTCCGTCTGCCAGTGCCCTCGCCATACTTCAAATCTAGACACATGACGTAATGCATGAGATTTCAGCTCACTTACCCAATCAGACCTCCAAAGATCTCTGTGACGTAGGAGTAGTCCCCCCCAGACTTGGGGATGGTGACCCCCAACTCAGCATAGCACAGAGACCCAAGGGCCGCGATGCCCCCTCCTGAGACCCACACCAGCAACGCCAGACCCACTGACCCCGAGTGTTCTAGAACACCCTTTGGCGAGATGAAAATTCCCGAGCCAATGATGTTTCCTGTAGGAGGTGAAAAGTTCAAATATACGTTAATCAGCAAAAGAAGACACATGTAACTCCTGTAAGTTGCTCTTCACTGGCTTCATAGCAGACAGAATTAAATTCAAACCCTTCACTCCTACAGGACACTTAATAATGGACCTTGTTAATGTTATCGTAATTCTATGATCCAGGTTTTACACCATGTTTACTGCGGTCCTCGGTCCTGATAAGTGTCTGCTGTGCCATCCATACTAAGTGGCTACAGTCAAAAACTCTTTTTGTCTGAACTTCCTCGTTCGTGGCATGATTTACCTAATGCTCTTTCTTTGTTCTAGTCTAGCAAAAAGGTTTAGCCTAGAAATCTAGACGCACCCTAGCGGCGGCAAATTACTTTGCTCAGCCTGTACGTCTAGTAGCAAACCATAGGGATTTCTATTGGCTGACGCCGTGGACGTCATCCAATCACAGCGCTCTATTTTGTTAGAGAGTCTTAAGGCGGGCTTAACAGGATGACAACAGTCCTGCGACGGTGAACAACAAGGAAGGTGGCTATGGCGAACGAAGAGCGGTTGTTTGAATCGGCGTTGGCGTTTGCGTCAACTTTGGAGTTGTTGGACTTTTCTTTGAAAGTTGAGTAACACAATGCACTTAAGTCATTCCTTTCGAAGAAGGATGTATAGACCTCTCCAGAATAAGTCCCGCCTCCGTAACTTCCGTATCCATCCAACTTCCGGGCATCGATTGTCTATGGGAAATGACATGGCGTTTCGAAATATCATACCGGTAAAACATCTGTAGGTAGCGAAGTAGAAAAAGCTGGTGGGCAGATTGGCCTACACACTTCTGCCATCTAGTTTCCACTGGATTTTTTGATTGTCGGTGCCGTTTAAGTAGTATATTATAGACTATACTACTTAAACGGCACCGAAAATCAAAAAATCCAGTGGAAATTAGATGGCAGAAGTGTGTAGGCCAATCTGCCCAGCAGCTTTTTCTACTTTGTCACCTACAGAGTTTGACAGGTACGATCTTTCAAAACGCCATGTTATTTCCCATAGACATTTGACGACCGAAGGTTGGATGGATACGGAAGTTAGGAGGCGGGACTTATTCTGGAGAGGTCTATTTGCCGTTTTGCCGACCGGATACGTCCTCCTGCTCTTTGTTCTGATTGGTCGTAGCGCTGGCCTATTGCATGCCTAGGCAGTTTGAAAGACAATTCTCTGCCCGCCCCTTGGATTAAGCAAGGTGAATGGGTCGATTTCAGACTATACATTTCAATGATATAGGATGGCCCGCCAGGCTAAAAAAGGTTGGGATTTTCAAAAAACATTAAATTAATGGTTGTTATTATTGAAATTATTTATTTGCTATTGTCATAATTCTGTTAAACTTATTTAGTCTATTACTATTATTGGATTTGTTTTATGTAGGCTATATGACTACTTTGACTACTGTTCATTTTTGATGATAATGTGTATTGTTATTGTTGTACGTTGCTTTGGACAAAAGCCTCTGACAAGAACCATTTATATCAGTTAATAAGATGGTTCAAGTAAGCCACAATAAGCTAGAAAAACAGCTATTTTGTCATTTATTGTTTGTGACTTGCTTATTAGAAATCTGACGGACAGTAAAACATGTAGACATGATGGAAGAGCCCTAAATTGATTATAAAAACACGTGATCAACTGTCTTATTACTTGAAAATGATTGCAAATGTAGATACTGTGACAAGATCAATGCCTGTGGAACTGATCTGGATGCTGCGACTAAAGTTTCAACATTGCCCAGCTGTACTAATAGCCGCAGGCCAATTATTTTGCATGTGTGCAGCGCATCTAGACAGGAGGTAGTGGCCTCCCACAGTGGTCAAGTAAAGGCTGGCCTGAAATGTTGACGCTGCTTAGACAGTATCATACAGTCATTTTTTGTCAGCAGATAATGATTTCAGATTTAGTAAATAGAACACATAGTACTGGCATGCTGAATGTGTCTGTGACTTGAACAGCTGGCCTGCAATAACCTTGCAGTTACCTTAATTTCCCTGCCTGAAGACTGAAGAGAAACAATTGCCAGGACATTAAGCATAATGAAAACAGAAACAATAACAGTAAAAAAAAGTATGACAAATGTATTCTATGATGAATCTAAGAAATGTTAAACACACTGCAGTATACTGCACAGCATGTGTTTATGTGTCCCTGTCACTCCTCTACCAGTACTCTCGTTATGAAATAAACAGACATCAACAAAACAGAAAGCTGCTCAAATGTTAAAGCAATTTATCATTAATAAATATACAGTATGGGCATGATAAAATGAGACTCCATCAAGAGTCAACATGCATTGCAATGCACACTGACCAACATCGGCATCACTTAGCATCAAATCCAGCAGCACCTGGTCAGCTCAGACCTCTGACCTGGGCTCCTGTGGTCTGTGTCTGCCACGATACCAACTCCAGAAAACTCCAGAGCGTTGGGAACAGGGGAGTGGAACAGCCCATCACGCTTAAAGCCCAGGCTGGTGCTGCACAAGGCAGCCAAGTGGCAGCAAGCAGCATTACATAACAGGAGGATAAATAATTTACGCCTGCCTGTTGAGAACCCGCACAGCCACCAGGCGCCAGCAGATTTAAACACTCCCATTGTTACAATACTTCTGCTTCATCCTCACAGGCACGCTGGGATAGTCAGACGTTGTGATCAGGGAGTCGCTCACAGTTTGTAGCTGCTTACATGATCAAGTTTTGCAGACATGATGATAGATGCTGAGAGAGAGAGAGGGGAAGAGGGGTGAAGGAAGATGGAGGGACCTTGTCTGGGTTAGGCTGATGAGTGCCCCACACAGTTGGTGGTCTCCCTCTTCCTCTTTGAGCATCAGCATTCTAAGTGCATTTCAGTACTGTGAAGTCTGGTCCCAGTGGAGGTGTTAAAGCACTGGACTCGGGACATATGCAAGGGGGAGTCTCAGAACAGAAGTCCTCTGCAGTCACACATGATGGCAAGTGCCACTGAGAAGGAGACCATGGCTGCTTCAGATGCTGGAGCACTTGCTGTTAATGCATGCTTGCTCAGACTGCTTTTAAAATGCATTTTCTTCCAGCATAAGTCAGATGTCAGTGCTCTTGAATCGAGTTTAATTGGGTAAAATACATTTACTAATTTGTCTCATGACAAAACACAATGCAATAATAGAAATTACAGTAAGTGCTACAGGCTACAGATAAACATATTTTCAGTGCATCAGGTTGCAAAATTGACCTGATCTGTTTGTTTTCTGTAAGTCGCGGAGAAAACAATTATTATGAAGTTCGGTGTAGTTTGGATTTTTTTATGTGTATTGCTGAGTTTCTTCTTGCTCCATGCAGTACCAAAGTAATCAGCTGTATCCAAAACAATTAAACGTGTAGCAAAATCAACTTTATTCAGATGGTAACTTTAGCTAGGATACCATTTAGTAGTATTGCATAATGCGACAGACCTGTCACAATCTTACCTATGATGATGGTGCAAGCACTGAGAAGTCCTATTTCTTTCTTGAGTGTCACTCGCTCGGGGATATCCTTGATTTTCTTATCTTTCACCATTTTCTGTTGCGCCTCCGGCTCTCGGTTGGCACAGACACTTCTTTTCCGCTTTCCTCCATCCATTTCTGTGAGCACACGAAAAGCTTCAGATCCCTCTCTTGAACTCTCTTCAGTGCATTGATGCATTGTAAAAAGAATGCGCAGGCGCAGAGGATCCCCCACTGTCCAGGGTAGAATGCTAACTACCTCTCAAGGGAATCGCTCATATAGCCATTAAACTTTGCAAACTGATAGTTGTTCGAAAACACTTTTTTGGCTAGTTGAAATTTGTCTCGACTTTCGCCTGTTCTTAAGCCGTCTGCTAAATGAGAGACTTTGGTTTGATAGCCTGTCCAGCAGCGCATTGCGCATCTGAAGTAGGAGCATCACTGCCACTCTCGAAGTTTTTTCATTCGTTGACGTGCACCACGCACATAAACCCTTTTCCCTGTGACTTGGCATCGTACATTTAAGTGTGGACTGTAAATAATAATAATAATAATAATAATAATAATAATAATAATAACAACATTATTATTATAATGTTATTATATTATTATTATTATTATAAACACAACATCTAGTCTCATCTACAATTATATTATTATTATTATTATTATTATAAACACAACATCTAGTCAACATCTATTGAGCACAAAAAGGTGTGGCAATTATGGCAGCTGACCATTTATTAGTCATTTTAGACAATTGTTAGTGTCCCAATTGTCACCCCAGCAAACATTCTGATTGACTGCATTATTTACTTTTCATCTTTTTAACATTTCATAAATGGCAAGACTGCGAAGACAGAGAGGTTGCAAGTCTGCTGCCTGCATAAGCCATCTTATTCTTCCTATCTTTCATCATCAGAATCATGACATTGATCTTATAAGCCAATTTCCTTGTGCTGTTGTTCATGGTGATGTTTCTTTTTTACTTTTGCATACAACACAGTTAATCATTTTAGATTTAGATAGACTAAGGTTGTTCAAATAAATATGGTTTGACTGAAGGCCCTATCTTAACATGCTACTCACTCAAGCTATGGGTTTTAGGAGTTGAAACCTTTTTATCTCATTCATCCATGTATTACAAGTTTAAAGCCTTCTCTCACAAACTCTCGTTCCACTCCCTCTTTTCCATACATACACAGCTCTAAAGTTAGCCTCAGTCTTGTTAAATTGATGCGATACCTCCTAGTGGTAGAGACTACTCCAGCTCCAACACAAGGGCAAGCAAAGAGCACGGAGGCCCCTGCGTCTGAGCATGCACCCCGAACAGGGGCTTCTTCATGCCTCTCTTCGCCTCTAAAGGATCCCCAGAGCGGAATTTAGGAAGTCAAGTCGTGAATTTGTGCTGCGGCTTTTCTCTCGCTCTCTCCCCCCCTCTCACCAACAGCACAGAGTGCACAATAAGGGGGCCTGGATTCAACTGATCCCCCCGTTAGAAGGCCAATAAAAAAGGAGACCTGCTTTGTGAGTCGGCAGGAAGGCCCAAACACTGCCAGCAGTGTGCGGCCCTTAAAGGGAGAAGTCGAGCAGAAAACCAATACATCACAAGAGCCACGGAGGGAAGCAGAAGGGAGCAAAACTAAGATCTATGTGTGAATGAGGGCGAGAGAGAGGAATAATGAGACAGTCTTCATTTAAAGTGCTAAACCAAATCTATGAGGCCAAAAGTGTTTAAAATGCACATAAATAGCCGGGTATCTCTGGGTTGGTTGGGCAAAGGCTTAGCTAGATAACAAAAGGTGAGACACGGCCGTCATTGATAACAAAAAGAAAACGTGTTGGTGGGGTCTGGTTCTGGCTGGTAGTCTGATGACTGAACAAAGCAGTCTAGAATTTACTGCAGGAAGTAGATTCCTGAAAGCGTTTGAAAAGTAAAGGTTGCAAGTCCTTTCAATGTAGTTACACTGCCTATATTTCCTTGTTGGATTGTGTTACTCTGAACTCCTCAATGTTATCATTTTGACTAGGCTTCAGTTTAATGTCAATGGTCATGTATGTGCCATTTTCATATAAGGATGTATGTGACCTGAATGTAACCTAGTAACTTAGTATTCTGATCCCCACCGAGCATTAGTTCCGTTTTAAGTCATTCCACCCAGCTGATCCATGTAACAACTTATATTCTGATCTGCGGCTCCATCTTATGGCTATTAGTGAAGTTTCACTAACAACCTCACTCACAGAAATCCAGTTTCCCAAGCTCCAACTAATTTTTGCTTTAAACAAAATAAATACCTTTAAATTAAAGGGTGTATTAACATAGGTTAGCCTTAAAAGTCTTTTCTATTATATATTTTTATGAGGAAAACAGTGTGTGTGTGTGTGGGGGGGGGGGGGGGGGGGGGGGGGTTTACCTACCTAACTAGCCGACTAGACAGGAAATCAAAAAATGGGACTGCTAAAAAATAGTCTGCTTGTTCTGTTCCCACTGTAACTGAGATTCAGTTTCTTAGATTTTACTTTAGATTACAAGTCTTTTTCTCTGGTTTTATTTCTAAAACTGAAATAACCCCATATAAACCAGTATAGTCATCAGTCATACCGTTTTCTGGTCATCCATCAATGTGTGTGTATATGAGTGTATACAGTATGTACAATATCTCCCAAGGGGGTTGAAGGATCCTTGTCAAACTTTGCACAATTATTCACTGTAAAGGTTAGATGGACTAACAAGGTATGCAAGGCCATGTAGTCAAAGGTCCAGGTTGCATAGGGTCATACAATGCAAAACAGTGTGATGTCCCCTAATTGGCTTGAGAGATCTTCATCAAACCTTGCATACTAGTATATAACTACTAAAAGACTAGATGCACTGATTAGGCACTCATGGCAATTGAGTTTGTTTTCATTTTCACATGAAAATAGTTCAAAGCAGAAGTCATGGCTGTCAAAGCCTTGTCAAAATAATGGTTTTCTTTTGTCCTCACAGATTAAACATAAATGTAGTGATTGATTAATTGATTCATACTAGACCATTTTTGCACATACACTGTACATAAGGAGTGGTTTATTATGTTCAGGTCTTTGAAAGCTTAGAAACATTAATTTCACAAACTGCATCTCAACATAGACTTCAATAATAAATAATTAAACGCTCATAGTCTGATCCATAGACATATGCAATAGCTCCCAATGACACTAAAGAATGCAAATTCAAGCACAGCCTAGCTTGAACTAGCTTAAGGTCTTTACATCTTAAGTGAACTAACCACAATGAATCTATAGATATTTAGAGACGCGCTGCTCTGCGTATCTTGTACCTCAAGTTGACTACAGTGGCTTGTGGAAGAATCCCCAAATGTGTTGAGCTGTGGCCTGCCCTACTATGGGTTCAAGGTCACTGGCTGAGGCTTGGCTGAGTTGGTGGATGGAGGAGTATCGCTGCAGAAGGGCCAGGGCCTTCACCTTTCCCACTCCAGGGATCTGCTGGACCAGAGCCAACACCACAGGATCCAGCAGCCTGGAGATGCTCTTCCTGCGGAAAGGGTTCTCCTTGCTTTCCCCATGGACCTGTTGGGGAGGGTGACATTTCTATTACTAAAGGCCAAAGCACTTCTCAGCACAGCTATTCAAAACCTTCCTATTCGACAAACACCTCTCTACACAGGCAATATGTTGCTACCAACAGTTCCCTTTCTGTTGATTCACTTGGTAAAACACAGATAGTACAGTATTCACCCCCCTTGGATATTTCCCCTTTTATTGCTTTAAATCTTTGTCAATTTAATTTGGCCTTTTTTTACAATAATTCACAAAAATCCCCTCTTTAATGTCAAAGTGAAAGCACATTTCTACGAAGTAATGTTAATTCATTAAAAATATATAATGCAAAATAAGCGATTGCATAAATATTCACCCACCTTAGTAACTGACCTAAATCAACAGCGGCCCAGCCAATTTGTGCTAATAATCTCACAATTGGAATGGAGATCGCCTGAGTGCAGTGAATGTGTATAGTCTAGTAATATAAAGACACCTGTGTCTGCAAGGTCCAGTGACTGGTCAATCAATATTCCTGGCTATAATTCCACCATACAGACAAAAGAACACTCCAAACAATTCAAAGAAAAGGTTATTGACAAGCATAATTGAGGGGATGGATACAAAAAAATGTTCAAGTCACTGAACATCCCTTAGAGTTCAGTGAAATCCATCACTAAGGAATGCAAGGAATATGGCAAATGTACACATCTGCCTAGAGCAGGCCGTCACCACAAACCGAGTGACCGTTCAACAAGAATAATGGTGGTGGATGCCACCAAGGCACCTATGATAACTCTGAAGAAGTAAAAGCTTCAGCAGCTGAGATGGGAGAAACTATGCATACAGCAATTGCAATTTTTGCCTGAGCTCTTCACCAATCAAAGCTCTATGGATGAGTGGCAAAGCTCTTGAATCTAAATCTTGACTAAAGTTTGCCCAAGACATGTTGTTGATTTAGATCAGTTACTTTGGAGGGGGGGGGCTATCACTTATTTTGCATTATAACATTACTTTGTAGAAATCTGCTTTCACATTAAAGAGGGGATTTTTGTAAATGTGTACTATTTGTAATTTGTGCATCCACATTACTACACCATAATTTATTACAGACATTGGTCCAAGTACTCTGGTTACAACCATGTTTGCACTTTTGTTAGTAAAAAAAAGTGTTACTGTTATTGCGAGGTGAAAAATGATTAATGACAAAATAATTACCAACTGATAGATAAGCTGTGAGGCCTCCATTGGGTTTAAGACAGGCAGCAGGTTCAGTCCCAACTCCAGCACCACAAACTTTTGTAAGGGGCTGAAGTATTGTTCACTGAGGCGTGTCTTCTCTACTACAATAATCCCCTGAAGACTGCTATTAGCCTGAAAGACAATGAAGCATATTAAAACGCACCTGGCCAATACAGATGACACATTTGAAGAAAGATCACCTTAACGAAATCCGACCCCTGACCATAACCATAAATTGTAGTTTTAATTGTAGTTTGGAGTGTAGTTTGTTCATGATTCTGAGCAAGTGTGACCCAAACTTACATTTCTGAAGCGAACAATCTTCCTTTTGTAGGCGTTGCCAGCCACTATATCGCTCTCTGATACATACAGGATACAGCTCTTGTCTGAAAGATGAAAATCAACAACGCCGAGATGTTCCTCGAAAATTATCTTTACGTTTCCTAGAGGAGATGAAGAAAATACGTCATCATTGTCGTTGCTACATGAATATGTGTGTGTGTGTGTGTAAACTTGGTAATTAGATGTTCCGTAGTCATTTCCAAAATTCTAGTCGCATTCATTCGTACACACGACGGAAGTAATTTAGCATTAACTTTACGTTACCTTTGAAGCCTTGTACCAGCACAGAGCCTCTCCACTTTTCGTTAGCAATTATATATCCATAAGGCGGTATGGCATTGACAACTGCTTTAGACTCCATCTCACAGCTGTTCCATATATCCCATTTTGTTACATAGCTGGCCAATAACTTAACTTTACCATGTTGTAAACAAGCTGCAAAACATAAATCCCGCTACTGTGAAATTTCACTGAAATCTCACGAGATTTTAGATACGCTTGTTTGATTGGCTGTATGCTTGCCATTTAAAGCTGCGACGAGTAGAGCGCCGCTCAAAAGAAAGTTAAATTAGATTTCACATGACACATCTGTGGACAAGACCCATTGAAAACTGAATCCACGACCAAACTCATCTTATATCGACTGGAGTGTTTAAGGTTAGTTCTGTTATTTTGTGTTTGCTGGACGAACCAATTTCCTCACATGAAATTATAGCACATTCATTTCACCTGCAGTCTTAACTGAATATTATCGTACAGCTTTCATTTGTCCAACTTGCACGCTTTGCAGCGCATTGTTGTAATTTGCCGTTAAACAGCCGTTGGGCCGATGAGAATGTGCTGTTTGCGTAATATATGGATATGTTTGTGTCAAAACTGAGTGGAGTGCTGCTTACACCGTGGGTAGCGCTGAGAGTGGCATGCCCGGACAAAATCTTTTTTGGAAAGCAGTGTTGTGACTGCAGTTTGCAGATGAAATGTAACGCTGTTTCAGATCATATGGCCTGCAATATAACATGAAAAGGGATGAAGTGGTAAGACAAATTAAACAGCTGCATGTTAAAACAAATTCAATTAAAATAAGTTAATTAATAAAGTAGATTGGGCTGTTTAATTAATCATCCTAGTATAACTTATACAATAAACTATACAGTTCTAGTTAAAAGCAGTGTTTGAGGTCAAACAGGCCTTATTACTATTTGTTGTTTTGTAGATTACAGGGATAATGATGGTCATAATCAATATTGAGTAATTATAATTGGCAATTTACAATGGCATTGTTTCTGTGTCTTTGTAATTTGGCTTTGTACTTTAGATGCATCTCTGGGTGTCTAGTTTGGCACTGTGGAGTCTCTTGGTAATATGCACCCAGTGTGGCACAGTGGGGGCCCTTTTTGACTGGCTGAAGGAAACGCCAACACCAACCCCTGCCCCACCACCAGTTGGTCCAGCTGCTGTGCCAAATGACCCTCCCACCTTTGAAATGCGTGTGGTGGATGAGAAGTTTCTTGCTGAGGGCAATATGATGCAACTTAGCCCTCTAGACAGTTGTCATTTACAGGTAATGCATGTCTTTGCGATCAATTGACTAATCATACAATGTCTTTTTTTAAAGGCTAGCCATAAATATTTAGAGATCAAGTCACAGAATGTCTTCTAACAAATGAAGGGTTTGTCATCAACCAGGTTATCGGTCAGCTGAGGTCTACTTGTGATGGTTTGTCAGAGGAGAGTCTGGCCAAACTGGGTGTGGCACTTTTTAACTGCCAAGCGGAGGTGGAGGGTCGGCGGACTTACCCCTGCACAGAGGAAATGGTAAGTAGAGGTATTTGGGCCTCCTCATCCAGTTTGTCCACTCATTTTTATTTAACTCTAAAGTCTGTATGTTTAAGTGCTTTAATCCAGCAAATGATAACAGTGTGACAACAGTTAAATACAGTATCCAGTATTGATGCATTTTTTTTTTTTTTTTTTAAAGCTGTAACCTGGTAAAATTCTAACATTAAAGCAACAGTAGTTTTTTTTTTTTTACATGTGACTTTTGCCATTTTCCTTTTCCACAACCCGGGCTTCTTCTCTTCAGTCCTTAAAAGAGTGCACTGCCAACATGGATTCTGACACCTGGAATGCTTACCACATAGTGAGCAACAGAGCGCGCTCCGTGTGTTATGCCACTCGGCAGCAGCACTTCAGACGACGGGCCGAGCTCACGGTCAACGCCCTCATAGCCACGGCAACCAGCCAGCTTGATGCCATGGAGGACCTGAAGGTCTGCATTACGATTTTAAGTTGCCATTTCTCAGAATCTGATTAACCTCATGGTTTTCTCATTTACTGTTTTTGTTCTATATATACACTACAGTATGTTGACAAAAGTATTGGCTCACCTGCCTTGACTCTCATATAGGGATGTAATGGTATGAAAATTTAACCTTATAGTGACCAAAATTATCACGTTTTTCGGTGTTATCACGGTGTTTTTAAAAGTGTGTTCAATATGTTCAGGAAACACTGATAGGCCTACAAAAGCTGAAATGGTTTCAAAATGTGTCCCATTTACTTTTTCATATTAAATTGGCTTTGTGCTTATAGCTTAACTTACCCTACCATAACTTGGAGTTTGCTATTTCTGTTATTTGGATCCAATGAGTGAGACCAAAGTAAGTGTTCAAAATCAACTTTAGGCTACGGCGTTCTCCTGATAACGTGAGTGGAATGGATTTCATGTGGACGCGAACAAAAAGACGCCGAGTGGCTAAATTATACAGTGCACGGTAATATATCATATCATATTGCACCGGTCATCATTACATACCTACTCGCATATGAACTTAAGTGACATCCCATTCTTAATCCATAGGGTTTAATATGACGTCGGTCCACCCTTTGCAGCTGTAGCAGGTTCAACTCTTCTGGGAAGGCTTTTCACAAGGTTTAGGAGTGTTTATGGGAATTTTTGACCATTCTTCCAGAAGCGGATTTGTGAGATCACACACTGATGTTGGACGAGAAGGCCTGGCTCTCAGTCTCAGCTCTAATTCATCCCAAAGGTGTTCTATAGGGTTGAGGTCAGGACTCTTCGCAGGCCAGTCAAGTTCATCCACACCAAACTCTGCCATCTATGCCTTTATGGACCTTGCTGTCACTTAAGTTTATATGTGCGAGTCAAGGCAGGTGACTGTGTGTGATACATGCTCCTCAAGGTTGGGTTTCAGTAAAAGCTGTTACATTTTCATTTGTGTCTGTAGGAAGGCCAGAAAGAACTGCGGGACCTGACCGCAGCGTCTCTTGATAAGTTGCTAGATGGGCACAATGTCCTACAGCTCCAGCAGGGGGTGCTCAGAGATGGTCAGGAACAGCTTGATGCCTCCATCAGTGCCAACCTGCAGACACTGGCACAGGAGAAGGCCCTCATCAGCACCGGGCAGGAGTTGGTAGCACAGCTCATCCAGGGCATCTCTCAAAGAATGGGTAAGAGACATACTCAATATACACATACATGCTACATACATGTACAGTTGTGCTCATAAGTTTACATACCCTGTACATACACATGCTCAAGTTGACTAAAAAGAGGAATAAAATACCATCTTTTGGGAATTGATCTTAATGCCTTAATTCAAAAAATGAGAATCACATACCCTTCACCAGATCTCATGATTGGCATGAGTACTTTCCATAAGATCATCTCTCAATGCAAATCAAACCAGCTATTACGCTAACTGAAATAAAACCATGCCAATCTCTTGGTATGGTGAAGGGTATGTGATGTGGGGCTATTTTAATTCCAAAGGTCAAGGGAACTTTTATCAGGATGCATAGTATCCTGGATCCATGAAATAACTGGCCTTTAAATTGGAATTTAACATAGGGGTATGTAAATCCAAAATATATATTTTTTTTTTATTATTCTCTTTTTAGTCAACTTTAGCATGTGTATGTACCGGGTATGCAAACTTCTGGTTTCAACTGTACATGCTACATACATACTCGACATACAGGCAGAGTACTAAGAAAACAAAGACATAATCCACAACAAAAGTGACCGAAAACCACCTTGAAGCTTTTAGGTGTATTATTTTTATATTGTGGATTGTAATTAAACAAAACAAAAGAGATTATCTGTCCTACCTTGCCTGGAAAATCCAGACCCTAGTAATCTAGAGAGATTAAGGGTCTGGCCACGAATAATGAAAATGCCCCAACTCAAGGGGCAGCACCAAGCATGCGTTTGAAAATCTCACTGCACGCAATTGGATAACACTACACCCAATGTTTACTGACTGATTCGTTGAAGCGCTGTCGTCATCTGTTTAGCTCGCCTCATGGCCCGCTTCTATCAGATACACTGATGTGATTGGTTCCTCGCGATGCAAGGGGTAAAAGTAATGTGCATCATTACCATGGAGGTATTATATATATCTGGAGAGAGTGACTAAGTCCCGCCCCCATTCATGTCAATGGCCCATGCTAGGCTAGCTACTTCAGCCAAAAAAGTTTGAAATTGACCGCAGCCATCTTTACAAAAATGGCGTTTCATGGGTGTTCGTTTCCGGCACCAGCTAGAATTAGCCTATTAGATTCCACGTTACAGACAGGGACAACGTAAGGTACAACGGTATGTCGTTGATTAAGATTGGACATTCCCTCATAGGAAAAGAAGTTATAAGCGCAAATGTATTTAATTGTTTGGGATAACATTTTGGGAATGGGGGTAGAAGTTTGCCCTGTCTCTGAAGTCCTGGGTTATTTAATGTGATGTTCATATTGTGATAATAAACATACGAATCAATATTGAGTCACGTTAGGCTACACAAATAATGACCCCTAAATGCTATATTTGGACAGGTTGTATTACGCAATAGGCTATCCAACGAAAATGACTATTAATTAAGTAGACATGCGATGAAAAACTTGTGGATAGCTGGGATTTTTGCTGCACCCAGTGTGAATTTGCAGCTTGTTAAGCCTAGGCTACATTTGCAGGCAGACGAAATGAAGCCAACGCAAGTTAAACTTCCGATAGAAGCGCACATCCCTCGGGTATTGTGGTTCGAGCAGGCATAGAGTCTGCAACTGTTGTTGGACATTTGGCTTTTGCCTCGACTGGCAGCCTGAACATTTAAATCAAATGCATAGCCTAATCATGTCAATGTTGCAAGAAAGCAAACGAAATAAGTCATTGACATTTGTTTAGTTTTAAATCACTTGGGGAGACATAGGTTATATGATCCTGACGTTGCATTCTACAGAACTACAGGCTGTGCGTTTTAAAATAGTCTTCATACACAATGCAATGAGTAGGCTAATAATTGGATATAGGTCATTGCTATGCATCTGCCAAAGTGTATGGTCATAGTCAGTTACTTTAAGGTAATTACTTGGCACCCCGCATATACGGCAAATAATAGCCCAATATGACAACATTAACATTTTTCTTTTATTTACCACAAAGTCCGGTAATACAGCCTAAACCATGTAGGCATTAAGTCAAGTATCAGTAGCTTAATCCAAGTAGTTAGTTGTTTTATTTGTCGTCTTCCAGAAATGCAAACCAACATGGACGCGCGAGGACGCTCGTGCCCAACACTAAACTCGTGCATGAGCTGTCATCTACCAATCAGCATGTAAAAACTGGTGCCGGAAGTTGCAACCATGTAACGCCATGTTTTCAAAAATGTCGGCGGCCAAATGCCATGCTAAGTGGCTGAAGCTAACCCTTCAAATCCTGACCCCCTGATCATTACTCATTGCCAGAGTGTCTCGCAGAGACAATTCAGTTGTGCTTTTGTGAGAACTCTGGAATTTCCAGGGTATGTCCTACTTGTATTTCTGGTCTCAATCTACTCCATCTATGTCCCCTCCTACTTCTGTAGAGAACGTAAGTGAGCAGTTGCAGGCTCAAGGTTCTGAAGTGCAAGATGGTCATCAGGCTATTCTGGATGACCTGGCAGAAGTTAGAGGCCGTGCCCAGGACATCTACAGTAAAATAGGTGAGTGCTTTTTACAGCAGCAAGTCAAATGTTTTAAATAGTTTTCCCCATTATTTAGTTTATCTACCTATTTATTTTGCTCACTTGCTGTACTTTGTAATCTAGAAATTTTGTACCTTCTGATATTAATGACCATCTTTAGTTGGTGTGCTTACCCATCATCCTTCGCATTTGCAGAGGGCAACATGGTTGGGTTCTTGCAACAGCAAAATGACACAGCACGGTTCTACTCTGAGCTCATGGGGAAGCTGGAACGCATGAACAGCACTCTGGGGTACCTGCTGCTTTATCTGGACAACATGCAGGGACGACTGGAGGACCGACTACACATTATCCAGAGATACCTGGGATGGGCAGGTATTGCACATGTTACAAACCCCAAAAAACAATGGCATCTTGGTGTGAGATTAACCCTCTTTGTATTTTCTCTTTAGCCCATGTCTGATGCTATAGAAAGCCTCCAATTTTTGAGTTTGGATGTTGTATATACAATTCTGTTTGTGGTGAAATGTTGAATGTAATGACTGGTTTTGTCACCTACTGTACAGGTATGAATATTCGTGCTGTCTGGACCTGTGTGATGCATGCTGGGTACTTCCTGTTGAGTGCTGTGCTGCTGTCCTTCCTTCAGTGCCCCACGTTCTCTCGTCTCTCTCTTATGGTCACAGTGCCCCTCAACGCTATTGCAGAAGTCAACCAGCAATCTGCCTTCGACCTGTTCACACTTACATTCCTGTTGTTCACTCTCTCCTTAGGTGTGTGTGTGTGTCTGTGGGTGTGGTTAACTGCAGGGCTTAAGGTTATTCGGCACTGTGCCAAAATTCAGGTGTGTGATTAGGGGTGTCACGATTCTCCAAATCCTCGATTCGATTTTAAAGTCACGATTCGATTTTCGATCTTTTTCAATATTACTGTTAATGCATTCCTTATGCTATTTACTTTTTTTTGGCCTTTTCTGTTTCGGGGGGCTTTTATTTTTGAAACCATTCCAACCGCGACGTTGTAATGTAAACAGAACAAACATTGGGTTAAACAGAGACGTGAACATAGTGAAATGAAACAACACAGAATGATAATTTGATTGTTTCGGCACACTCTGAAGAGACCCAAGGTTAGTGTTCATGGAATATGTACCAATCAATGTGCATTTTAAGCCTTAAAATAATTTTGGACTGTAACTAGATCATCTTTTCACTTGCTAAGTTAGTGTTAATTGATGTGAATGTACGACAAAATACTTCCACACAGATGATTTCAAAGTAGCAAGAGGGGCTTCGATTTCGGTCGGTTGATGTGTGTATTTTAACTGGCTGCAGCCTAAAATTAGAGGAGCTGACGCCGCAGTTCAGCGCGTGCGTTTGTGCTTTTTGGCTTAAGTTACATGCTGGACGTGACCTTGGGGGTGTGGATGCATCGTCGATTATACTTTTGAGTTCGAAGTTCGAGATTGAGATGTAATTTCGATATAAAATCGAAATCGTGATACCCCCTAGTGGCCCACTTGTGTTCCGTGAGGTCCCTGACCATGGATTCAGTAATGTAGTTGCAATGTGGGAATCAGTATTTTTATTCAGTGGTGGTCCCTGGTTCACAATCAGTTGAAAACCCCTGAATTAGATAATGGCCTTAAAGGAGTACTGTCACACCGGTGTGACGGGAATGTTGGGAAATGAACGTTCTAAAGAATACCTGGGTTCATTGAATTCAACATGGAATTTTAGAACCTTCAATTGTTGCGGAACTTAGAATGTTCAAAAACCTACACCTTTAAGGGTTAAGCCTTACAATAATGAGCTGCTCTCCTCTGGTAGGACGCTGGTTTGTACTACAGGTGCTGTGGGTAGTGTCCAGGATTAAGGGGGACACTCCTCCTGTGGCTCTGTGTGGTCCTCCAGGCAAAGTGATTGAAGAGGATGTTCCTGAGTACGAGTCTCGTCCATCGTCCACTCCCAAGAAGTGAGTCAACAACTGTGTGTGTGTGAGTGAGCAAGTGCTCAGATGCTTTGGCTTGGTTTACACTACCAAAATCCAATATTTATTTATATATTTATTTTCCATTTGATGTCAAAACACTGAACAGTTGAAGTCACATGAAATCAGAGTTTTCAATTCTGATTTGGGCCATTTCCATATGTGGTCTAAATTCGATACAGGTCTGATGTTTTGCAATACGACATGAATTCCGATATAACTGTTCAGACTACATGCGCCTCTTACACCACACACACTCTTATTTTTTGTGTAGGGAATACCTGGACAGTGGTACAGGATTGGAAATTGATGGTCAAATCAGCTTCATGGCAGGTGTGTAATGCTCAACTCATGAATATTAACCCTTATTGCTGCTGCCACTTCTACCTTCTAACTCGTTTACTTCATTCCTAGGTGACCCCAGTCTGGTGGCTGTTTCTCCCCCACAACCACAATGGCGGTCTCGATTTGGCGGACCAAGCCTGTGCACAACAAACCATTCAACACCTGTGGTTAAAAACAAGCCTGGTCTATCTGGAGTAAGTGCAGTCGGGTACAAACCAGTTATTAATCTGGCTTTTGGGTCCCCCAACACTAGCCTGACGAGCCAGACCCACATCAAGATGTAGGGTCTGGGGACTCCCCATTCGCAGTGCTCAGTCCGAGGGGCGGGATAATCCATTGTCTTTCAAATTCCCTCTGCACACAACAGGATAGCGCTACAACTCAGTCCCATGCGTTTTCCCACCAGCGGAGCTAGTTAAGTATAAGTGTAGCGGGAGCGAGGAGTTACTCCGCTACTAAAGTGTGTGTGTGTGTGTGTGTGTGTGATATGTTCAGTCTACTGCCCAGGTGAGGCACTTACCTTAACAAGTATATATTATATAACAATAGTAGCTATAATAAATAATAACAGGCAATTTAAAATATAGATAAATGAGTATTTAATATATTAAAATGTCTATATTTAATCTAATAGGCCAATAGAATACCCTTAAAGGTGCCATGTGTAAGAATTGAGGTAAAAATATCCAAAAAATGAGCTACACGCATCAAAAGAATGAGAAGAAATAAGGGCGATGATGTCATTAAAAAAATGACAAGGTATAGTGCTGCAGATATATCCACCTGAATTAGCATGCTAAATTACTAGCCACAGCCCGACAGATGTCATAATACCAGTTTCGGCTATGGGAGGCAGTATGCGGGCAACATAACCGCCAGCCAAACTGCAAGACACGTTTCCCGGTTGTTACTCTAGGGTAGACCATCTTACTTTCTGGAGGTAAACTGCCCCCATTTTTTATGAAATGTGGAGTATGAAATAATTTTCCGGCAGACGTTACACATGGCACCTTTAAATAATAAAACACCAAAACAGTGGCCTAATGCCCAATCACTCTTTCATTCACACATCCTACTAGGCTACAACTTAAAACAGACTTAACATTTACAACGAAACACTTTAAACATTACAGCAGAATCGTCCCATTAGGCTAATACACTCTCTTCCGGAGTGTGTAAAAGTTTGTATCGTTATCCAACCTGTTTGGGTGTGTGTTCCGTTCAAGTCCACTGTAGCGCTCGGAGCCAGTAACGTTAACGTCAGTATAAGTGAACGTAAACAAGCTACCCTGTCTTGCGTGAGTAGGGATGGATGGCAGGGGAGAGAGGCTACGACTCCTGTGGTTGCCAGGGGATACGGTGGGACTCTTCTGTTTTCTTAGATGAGCTAATTAGCCGGTGAAGGATAAACTGTTGCCTACTTTCTAGGAAACTAAATTGATATGTAACTGACATTAGTCTGTGTCCAGTAGCTCTTTTTACATAGGCCTAAGCAGACTGCAGCTTACAGTAGCCTAATATGAATCCCTCGTCGATGTTCACTGTAGCGTTATATACGGGAGGATACATTCCCTTCTTTTCTCTGTGTGCAGCAACCCAGGCTTTTCATTTATAAATGGAGGATGTACTGGGCAGAGGGGCTTCACAAGCTGAAGGGAGTACTCCAGTCAGATATACATACTCGTGTCCATTATAAACGGTTCTCAGCTTCTGTTTCATTTGACAGGTTGTCTTTGAGAATATCGCCCAACGGAATCTTGCAGGGGTCCTGTACACGGTTGACCAGTCTTGTAATTCCAGCATGAATCACTCCAGTGCCAGCAATGGGTAAAAGATCGCTCATTTCCCATCATCTTAAGGGACTCTTCAATGTGTCAGTGAAATGCCAATTCATAAGATAATTAATTCATGTCTACTGTGTGTCACTTGCTTTAAACATTGAATTTTGCTGTGCTGTCATTGTATCTATGCACTTAAATGGCTATAAATCTATCTAAATATAATTGGGCAGGTTTGAAAATAGGACCGAATCGGTGCTGTGTGTGTTTGTGTTTTTAAAAAAAAATAATAATAATGATTTAAATCTTTGATCTTGCCATAACATTTAGCATTCTCTCCTTCTCTAGCTCCATTTCAGGACGTCCTCTGTGTGGTGGGACCACAAAGTTGGGACACCCCTGTAAGAAGAGAGCCGTGCTGGGCCAGGACTTCTGCCGTGTTCATGAGGCCGGCCACATGTCTCACAACTGATTCTGATGCTGTTAAATTACACCCCCTGCCTGAAAGACATAATGAAGGCATACCTTTATGTATTTTTAATCATGCTTTTAACTAGGGTTTTGTATCTGTCTATATTTACGGTTCCCTCCCACACACACACACACACATTTTCCCCTCAAAGTTTCTGCATGTGTGTTTTTTGTTTTTTTTGTTTTGTTTTTTGGGGGGGGGGGTGCATTATTGTGTGTGTGTGTGTGTTGGATGTGCTGTAATTTCAATAAATTATTTTTGCTTGTTTGTTACAAGACTGAGGGTAAAGCCAATTCATTGCTGTTGATATCAGGGTGTCCGGATTTGGAGGGTTAGCTTCAGCAGAGCCCGTTTATTCTCTGGCTTCAGCCAATTAGCATGGCATTTGGCCTCTAACTTCTGCCAGGTCATCCAGAATAGCCTGATGACCATCTTGCACTTCAGAACCTTGAGCCTGCAACTGCTCACTTACGTTCTCTACAGAAGTAGGAGGGGACCTAGATGGAGTAGATTGAGACCAGAAATACAAGTAGGACATGCCCTGGAAATTCCAGAGTTCTCACAAAAGCACAACTGAATTGTCTCTGCGAGACACTCTGGCAATGAGTAATGATCAGGGGGTCAGGATTTGAAGGGTTAGCTTCAGCCACTTAGCATGGCATTTGGCCGCCGACATTTTTGAAAACATGGCATTACATGGTTGCAATTTCTGGCACCAGTTTTTACATGCCGATTGGTAGATGACAACTCATGCACGAGTTTAGTGTTGGGCACGAGCGTCCATGTTGGTTTAAAGATGCCCTGCCACACGTATTTCAGACATTTACCACTTTGTGGTAATGTCTGAAGTTCTACCATGGACTCTGTAACTTTTTTTTTTTTTTTTTGTGGATAACATGCTTTGGTTACCTTGTTTCAAGCCATTCTAGTGTGGTATTGAAACCCTGCATGAAGACTCCACTCGATTTGCGCCAGTTCTCATTAATATTCAAGGAGCTAAGCTGCTTGACTCTGATTGGCTAAGAGCTAGTAGGTTTCGTCCTTAACATGACAGCCATTATCAACTAATTTTAGCTTCATGGCATGAACTTAACTTGGCTAGCGAGTGCTAGCATTGTCCAAATGTGCATAAATAAAACCTGCTAGGCTAGCGAGTTCATTAAACCTGTGTAACATAGCACTTCCTTGAGTTCACAATTACGTTTTACTTCCAGGCACTGGTCGTAGACTGCGATGGTAGCCTGCTCCAGGCTTCAACAGCAACCTTTTTGCAAAGCCAGTGGCATTGTTCCAAAAAATAAACTGAAGCCATTTGATCCTCAAGTCTGGGTTCTTGGGCAAAATGCATTGTTGAAGTTCTATTTGTGCATAGCGCACAAGTCCGTTGACATTCAGCCATTCTTGCATAGGCCTACGAAAACTGACATAGAGCTAAACAAATTTTGTGGCCAAGGTCTCAACTGGGCGAGCTCATGAATAGTAATGAGCCCATCAATTCCACGTCAATCTGAAGAGCTTTTGCAATTGGCCTAATTTCTCCGCTTATTTCTTTTCAGTGGCTAGAGCTGACAGAGGAGTTAGCTGTTCATTTTCACATTCACGACATAGGTCCATATGTGTTTGTGCTATGTTTAAAAAAATACAAGTAAAAACGGTTTTGTATGGCAGGGCACCTTTAATGAAACTTAAAGGAACACGCCACCCAATGTCAGTATATATGTTCTTACCTTAACTTTCACGAGTTGAGTCATACCTCTCCCGTGTCTGTACGTGCCAGGGTTTCCGTTGTACATAGGCCGGAAAAAAAATGAAATGTCCGACAAAATTAAATCTCTCCGGTCAAATTGTCCGATTGAAATTGGCTAATAATCCCGTCCCCTAACGCAATCTGAATTTGAGAATAAGCCTTAATATGTAAACCTACATTATACGTCCTCTGGCTATGTTTTTAAATGAACAGGCTCTACCGTTTGAAAAGTAAGCAATTAAACAACACGCATAGCCTGCTGCATTTCAAATAGGAAGCGCACGCTTAAAACATCCATGTTAAACAACGAACAAATGAGTGAGGCGGTTCAAACATGGCCAGGCCCAGGCAGAGCCTTAAAAGTTTTTTCAGAGGCCAGGATGGATGATGATAAATTGGTAAAGTCTGAAGCCTCAGATGTCCGGTCAACTCCACCACCACCAGATAAAAAGCAGAAGTGTCGGGCGTATCTGTCGGAATCACAGACATCCCAACTTGCAAAAAGTCATTTCAGGGAGGCATCACGAAGCCCCCCCCCCCCCCCCAAAAAAAAACTTTAGCCTATACAATAATGTCAGTACAACAGATAAGGAAGGCCTATAGATAGAAATTGTGAAAATAAAATATGTAGATTTTGGTAGTTTGGTCTTTTCATGTAGCCTTGGCAACTAGCCATCTAGTAGGCTATAGGCCTGAATATGCACATGAATTGACACTTGTTAAACTCACCTCAACATGTCTTTTGCAATCATTTAACCCGCTGTGGGCAATGCTAAAGTCACTGTTTACAAACAGTGCAGCGTGCAAGACTAGGTCCATCATTATGTTTTACTCTTATGAGACAAGGGTAGCCTACACTTTGAAATGGGTCTTACATTTTCCTTTTTTTGAGGCACTGACTCTACCATGTACGCCTGTTTGAGTCGTGATTCACTCGGATCTTTCACCCGTATCTTTAAATTAACCCATGAGTCGCGAGTCTCTAGTATCATTAACTCGGATCAGTTGAGTCCTACTACAATTCAATCTAAAACGATAAACAGCGCCACACACAAACCTCTTGCAACATTTAGCTAGCCTACTAGCCATCATAGCTGCCAAAAATGTAACAATTTCGTAAGTAGGATAACCACAACTCCACAAATCCACAAATCAACTCAAGCGACTGAGTGAGCAGGCAGTCTGAGATAACTGGTTAACTTCCCGCAGAGCCGGGTTAGTCGGATCAGCCGGCCGGTTAGGCTACATTGAGTATGAGTCGGCTACGGCTACGTTGTCATGAGTGGCTGTAGACGAGCGAGTAGCTCCTCCTCAAAGTGAAAAGCAATTCCACAACAAAAGCCATTCTTCACCTCTTAAATAACATTCAATGTTCTGCATGTAGCCTAGGCATACTTTAGATTTGGTGTATAGATGTAGCATATTAAAATGCAATTAGGTCGCGCAGACAGTCCGAAACATTGCACGCTCTTAATGGAGCTGCTTTGTATACCCGGGTTAGTCGGATCGCTGGGCCGGGCGGTTACGTTATGAGTGCGAGTCAGCCGAATCAGCCGGCTACGTTGTCATGAGTGGATCAGTAGACGAGCGAGTAACTCCTCGTCAAGGTGAAAAGCAAATCCACAACAAAAGCCATTCTTTCACTTCTGAAATAGCATACAATGTTCTACACGTAGGCATAGCCTACTTTAAAATGCAATTAGGTCGCGAAGACAGTCCGAAACATTGCAAGCTCTGTATGGAGCTGCTCAGGCTAGCCGGGTCAGTTGGATCAGCAGGGCGGGCCGGTTACGTTGTTATAAGTGCGAGTCAGCCGAATCAGCCGGCTACGTTGTCATGAGTGGATCTTTAGAGGAGCGAGTAACTCCTCGTCAAGGTTAAAAGAAAATCCACAACAAAAGCCATTCTTTCACTTCTGAAATAACATACAATGTTCTACACGTAGGCATAGCCTACTTTAAAATGCAATTAGGTCGCGAAGACAGTCCGAAACATTGCAAGCTCTGTATGGAGCTGCTCAGGCTAGCCGGGTCAGTTGGATCAGCAGGGCGGGCCGGTTACGTTGTTATGAGTGCGAGTCAGCCGAATCAGCCGGCTACGTTGTCATGAGTGGATCTTTAGAGGAGCGAGTAAGTCCTCGTCAAGGTTAAAAGAAAATCCACAACAAAAGCCATTCTTTCACTTCTGAAATAACATACAATGTTCTACACGTAGGCATAGCCTAGGCCTACTTTTAAATGCAATTAGGTCGCGAAGACAGTCCGAAACATTGCAAGCTCTGTATGGAGCTGCTCAGGCTAGCCGGGTCAGTTGGATCAGCAGGGCGGGCCGGTTACGTTGTTATGATTGCTAGTTAGCCGAATCAGCCGGCTACGTTGTCATGAGTGGATCTGTAGACGAGCGAGTAACTCCTCGTCAAGGTGAAAAGCAAATCCACAACAAAAGCCATTCTTTCACTTCTGAAATAGCATACAATGTTCTACACGTAGGCATAGCCTACTTTAAAATGCAATTAGGTCGCGAAGACAGTCCGAAACATTGCAAGCTCTGTAATGGAGCTGCTCAGGCTAGCCGGGTCAGTTGGATCAGCAGGGCGGGCCGGTTACGTTGTTATGAGTGCGAGTCAGCCGAATCAGCCGGCTACGTTGTCATGAGTGGATCTTTAGAGGAGCGAGTAACTCCTCGTCAAGGTTAAAAGAAAATCCACAACAAAAGCCATGCGTTCACTTCTGAAATAACATATATTCTGCACGCATAGCCTACTTTAAAATGCAATTAGGTCGCGAAGACAGTTGCAATGTCCGAAACATTGCAAGCTCTGTATGGAGTTGCTTGAGTAGGCTAGCCTACCTGGGTCATTTGGATCAGCCGCGGGCGGACCGGTTACATTATGTTGTTATGAGTGCGAGTCAGTCGAATCAGCCGGCTACATTGTCATGAGTGGATCTGTAGACGAGCAAGTAGCCTAGTTTCTACTCGTGTCAAGGTGATAATAATAATAGGCCTAATGAGAATAGTAGTAGTAGTAGTAATAATAATAATAATAATAATAATAATAATAACAATAATAATAATTTAGTCACTGCAGGGCATTTCTACGTTCCTGTTTCTATGTCTACATTGAAAGTCAATTGCTTAGGCTAGGTTAAGACAATAAATAAGCAGGCTCAAACTGCTTTCTTTCCCGTGAGTGGGTGGAGATTTTGATGCTATTATATTAGGCTATTTTATATTATATTATATTATATCATATTATATTATATATGATATTATATTAGGCTACCTAACATGATATATATATATATATATATGTATAGCTATGATTAATAGGCTAATAATATTAGTTGCCTAGTAGGCCTATTAGCTGCCTATAATACTTATTAGAATAGATTCCTAGTAGCCTACTATTAGTATATAGTAGTGGTAATAAACATTGTAGCAGAGTAGCATTAGACCTAGGCAAATTTTCTATTGTTAACAAAACAACAACAAATAATTAATTATTATAATATAGGCTACCCTCCCTGTCAATAAGATCAAAGTTTCTGAACATGAGCACCAAAAAGATGAACAATGTGTGGATGCACTTTGACCAGGAGACCAAAACTCTTAGGCTAAATGCAAGTACTGCAAAAACCTGGTTTCAAATCATGGAGGATCCACATCCAACATGAGAAGGCACTTAACGAAATGAAGCACCCCACTGCACTGCTTGAACGTAGGACTGAATTTCTTTGCGATTTAGCAATACTGACTCAAGTGACTCAAGTGACTCGTTCAACCCGGATCAGTTTAGTGAGTGACTCAGAATAACCCGGATCCTTAAAAGGAATCGAGTTTGACAGGCCTACTACCATGACGCTCCTGTTTCTACTGAACTGATTAATTAAGTTCGTGAGAAAAGACATAAAAGCCCGCCGAAAAACCCACTGAAAGCCCACTGAAGCCCACTGAAAACTGATTGGTTGATTTAGCGAAACAGGCCAATCAGGATGCTCTCTGTCTTTGATGCGCTCAGACACACACGCACCACCTCTCTCTCTCTCTCTCCCCTCGTGTGCGCGCTACACTCAGATGCACACGCGGTCTCGCATGCGCGCTCTTGATCGCTCACTCTAGATTCCGGGAGATTTTATCTAATTTGCGGGCGTCAGGGAGCCGCTATCAAAATGCGGGAGACTCCCGGAACTTCCGGGAGACTTGGGATGTCTGGAATCAGTGACATTGGAAGTGGAGTTGCGGGGGTGCGGCCGCTCCAAGACACTGTCATTCTCCGTGTACACTGGACATGCAAAGTGTTCTTTACCCAAAGCATACAGTAGGCCTATGCATTCTCTGTCTATGATCTGCAGGGTTCGGGCCTCCTCGACGCTCATTCGCGTCCTCCTCGGCGCTCATTCTTGTGTGTGCGTGCGCATCTGTGTAAGTTAAACAGTCACCACTGGAGATAACGGGTAGCAGCAACAAACAACGTAGCCTTTTTAAAATATCTAAACAATCACAAGTAGGGCAGTTCATCACAGTCCATCCATTGCAACTGGACTGATGAAAGGTACACCTGTAGGCTACATTGTATTTGGGAAAAGCAGAAGGTAGCAGCATAATGTATTTATTTATTTATTATTAAACACTGTCCGTTATTGTTTGTGCAAATAATATGCTGATTCATGTTCCCTTGCATTTTGCAACTATGAGGTCCATGGTTAGTCTGGCTTTCGCCAGACCAAGCTCAATCTTTTAAGAAATCGAAAAGGAATCGCCGGCAGATCAGGCTGAGTTCATCCAGCCTAGTCCATGGTAGGCGCCCGATAGAAATATTGTTTAATTTTGCGATTGAGATATCCACGCACTGGCGCCCCCCCCTGCGACGTGTTCGCCCCCGGTTTCAGAGCTATTCTAAATGCAAAGATGCATAGAGGGAGTTATGACAAAACCTTGACTGTTAACAAACTATAAGCTATATAAGGTAGGCCCTATGCTAGGCCTATTACACAACATAAATTGTCACTAGGCTATGCTGGCGACCCAAATAAAATCTCCTTTGGGAACCAATGGCTTACAGTATCAAGCGACTTAAGCTGCCACCTCTTGGCGAAAAATTTATAGTTTTGCATATCAGTAGTAATACATTTCACGCAGCTGTGTGAATCACGGAAAGCGACACTTCTAAATGGAACCCAACCCACTGTACAGTAGCTCAAGGTCTGTGGCTAAAGCAGCCATAATGAAAGCGTTAGCATTGTTTGGATACTTCACACACACATGTTTTTTAATCACATAGACTACTACTACCAAGCTGGAATCAAAGCACATCGACTCCCCTCTCACACCCTAAACACTCACTTCGAACAAACAAAAAACGTCTCAGTCACATGGTATAGCCATAGGCAAAACTGTATTGGACCGGTGTAACGTTTGTACTAAATCATCCACCGCAAAGAATGATTTTTGTAGCACGTGCAACAAATATGTGTAGGTACAGCCCTGCCCTGGATACATCTCTCAACGTGCGCTCTAAAAACATTTGGTTTAAATGGAGATGTAGATCATCACAGGTGCGTTAATAAATCTACATTGCGGCGAGTTGACACAAATGATTCACTTTGACGAATTTATGTAGTTTCAGTCCGAGTTACTTTACTTTGAGACATGCTCTTCCTTACTTGAATCACCTTTGAAAATAAAGGGTTGAAGTAGCCTATATGGGTGTTTGGGAGTGAACGTTGACTCAGATGCTTTTTGAGACTTTGAGCAGAAATGTCCCAGCTTTGTGTTTAGGATGCATCATAGGTTATCTTTCAGGAAGCCCATATATTTTTTCCATTAGAAAACCATCACGTAGCGAACGTGTTGTGGCTAACTCACTTAGCTCCTGTTAGTAGCCTAGGTTATGGTCATAAGCAAACGAGGTGAAAGTCGAAAGATACAATTAGTGCTGTTATCAATTTGCTTGGTAGCCTATAACCGCATTTATGGATTTCTACAAATACATCAATAATCAAATTGGCCTCCATCACTCAACCAATGCTAACGGTAGCCTAACATTATTTTACCTACGTCCTAGGATATAACTTGTATAAGATTAACGTAGCCTACCTGCAGTAAAAACCAAGCATGTCCGATAAACATTCTCAGATTTATTTCGGCTTCAAGAAGAAATGGGAATTACATTTCATGTGGAAATCGTCCTATCCTTATTAGACGTTCTCTGCGGTAAACTACAGTCCTTGTAGGAAGCGTCCACTGTTTTTCCAACCCACTTTTAACTTCCAACAAAATTACGTCTCACTGCAACGATGCGCCATCTAGTGGACAAACGTCTAGGTATCGCCAATACTGGAAATGCAGCCATGATGATGATGATGAATATTTGGCTTTCCTTTCATCCTACTAAATTTGTAATTATGTATCGGCCATTCTAATTGCCGATAACGATAGGATGTGCGTGCCTGTGTGTGTGCATGTGTATATGTGTGCACCACCATATACAGGCCAATGAGTGTACAGTCACTAAATGTACACATAACCTACATTTTTTAAGACCCCCTCATGGATGAAATTCTACGAAACTTGGCATACCCCCAGAGAATGCCAGGTCAATCATACACATAAAATTTGGTGCAGTTCTGAACATCTTAACTGAAGATAGGGGCGATTGAAGCTGAATGATATTGCATTTAAATTTTTTACCGGGGGGTGCAAATCACAAATGAGTGATTATGAGCCAGGTTGATGTGGGCCCTTGAGACCAACATACCATAAAAAATTCTTCATCCTCAGTGCCACGGTTCAGGTAGTTATTTAGGAAAAACTGCATTTTTTGGGTTTCAGGGGGCCCAGCGCGGTGGGGGAGTGGCCCCCGGGGACCAAACTAAATTTTTCTAGTGGTGCTACATACCCACCAAATTTCATGTGCCCCGGTGTTTCAGTGTCCCGGGTATCGTTGATCAAAAATTCAGGAAGTAGATGACGGAAAAAAAAAAAACACTTTGACAATCCCTATATGACCGCTTCGCTAGCGGCAGTCATAATAAACCCCCTTTTCTTCAATGTTATCTTCAATGTTAAGCTGCTATATGAAAAACATAATGTAATGCAAAAGTGTGTTTTATTGAACAAAGGGAAAACACATTTTGATGGTGAGAAGAACATAGCCTAAATGTAATTTGTTGAATATAAACATTGTTTTTATACTTATTGTTGATGGGTTCCATGTTTTCCACATTCAAGAGTTTAAATTATCTCCCTGTTATATTAGATTCAACTTTAGATCTTTTTTACTTTGAAGATTGATTTTGATGCTATGATGGTAATGGCATTGTGTAATGCCAGTTGGCAGAGTGCGAATTACCCCACCATAATTGGGGGGTACTGCTCCTTCACATCTTATGACCACCATGGTCCACTACCATATCAATCCCCAACGTGATCGCCAAGTTTAACATGTGTTGTGCAACACACATACAAGGTCTAAACATGCGACAAACTGATAATCAGTAGGCTACAGAATATCTCATTGTTATTATATATCCAAAAGAGAACTGTTTTGATCTCCCAGATCTCTGTTTTGATCTCCCTTTGAACTCCCAAAAGTTAGAAGTTAAGTGCACTGAAATACCATTCTAATTACTAGTAAAAGTAATACCTTTACAAGAAGCCTATTGCCTATTTCATGAAATATTGATTTGGTTTATTATTAGACCAAACCCTCTCAATACCCTCTCAGGGCAGCCGTGGCCCACTGGTTAGCACTCTGGACTTGTAACCAGAGGGTTGCCGGTTCGAGCCCCGACCAGTGGGCCGCGGCTGAAGTGCCCTTGAGCAAGGCACCTAACCCCTCACTGCTCCCCGAGTGCCGCCGTTGAAGCAGGCAGCTCACTGCGCCGGGATTAGTGTGTGCTTCACCTCACTGTGTGTTCACTGTGTGCTGTTTGTGTTTCACTAATTCACCGATTGGGTTAAATGCAGAGACTAAATTTCCCTCACGGGATCAAAAAAGTATATATACTTATACTTATATACAACAGAAACCAGAAGAACTACAGAGCGGTAACCTACAAGAATCCGATAACCTGAACAAGCTGGGTATCATCAACACTACAGTATCCTACAAATGAGTCACATACACACATGCACAAACACTATACACTTCCAGACAAATTTACACTGTATTTCTAGACCTGTATCTGACATAAATGTTATGTATGAGTATGTGTAAAAGGTGTATATGTATTGTAGGCTATGTATTATGCTTGAAGTGCATTACTGAAAACTGAAACAGTAAACAGCTATGTATTCCAACAAACACTGTTGGCTTAGCTACATCACCCTCTTGTGCATAATATAAAAACAACACAGGATCTGTGCAAAACTAATTTCAAAAGGGCACAATAATTTATTCAAGATAAAATGAGAATGGACACCTAGGCTATAGAGTTAATCTCCGTGGAAATGACAATCGATTTTACCTCACAACAATGTAAAGCTTGATTTAAATAGAGAATTATCTTGCTAACTAACCTTGGTAACTAACCAAGGTCCACTTTACTAGCCTCAGCTGGGTAAGTAGCAGGTAAGTAGCCAGTAATTCAATGTACAGTATGAAGACGTGACATGATAGTGCGGTGTCTTGTGTAATCCCGCTGGATTTTCTTGTAAAAATAGATTTTTTGCATATTTTGCTAGTATAGAGTCTAAGGAACAAGATTTTTTTTGTCTTCAAATGTTCACGATCCATTTTCACACTTAGATGACATCATCATTTATATAATGCATAATTAGGACTGGGACTACTATCACTTGGGGATCAAATATGAGAAAACACTTGTAAAGAGGGTATTTTGCCTAATTTTAGGGTGCTGATTCTGAATATCATATTTACTTAGCTGATCTTTTAGTTTTAAACCTGCTAATTAGCATTTGCGGCCTAAAACTGCCCTCCATATCCAACATAGAACGGGTGAATAGGGTAAAAAAAATAACTCCTTGATATTCTTATGAAACTTTACTAGTTGATTATTTATGTAAAGACAATATTTTTTTGCATTACAAGTTTTCTGAAAATGTATGTTTATTGATTTTATATATATAACAATTGAACAATTGAATTTAGATATATATAACAATATCTCATTAATTATGCACTAATTTGCATACATTTCAATTACAAAAAAAAGAGACATCTGAATTTTGGATAGTTAACATTGAATGTAGTCAGGTTCAGGTTTGCCTTCAGAATTTTTTCTGGATTCAGAGCCTTAAAAGAACGGCTTGTTCAAGCACCAGTCCTCGGTTATGCCCTCTTACGTCCCTTTATCTTAGAGACGGATGCAAGCCATGCAGGATTGGGGACAGTTCTGTGACAGGAGAAGGATGGGTTATGTCGAAAAAATAGCCTTTGCTAGCCGGGGCTTGCGGCCAAGTGAGAGGAACATGTCAAATTATAGTGCCATGAAACTCAAACAACAAGTATATATATACTCTTTTGATCCCGTGAGGGAAATTTGGTCTCTGCATTTAACCCAATCCGTGAATTAGTGAAACTAATGAAGTTCACCGTGTACACTGTCAACAATTCCCTCCAATACCTGTAGTAAGCGAAACTGGGCGCTCTGGAACAGTGCTGGGTTTCTCAGCTTGCCCTCTTTGATTACAACATCAAATATCATCCTGGGACAGCTAATCGCAATGCCGATGCCCTTTCTAGGCTTCCCACAAGCCCCACTAACACTTTGCGATCTGTGTCACACGGCCTGGATGTCCCCCTGCCGTTTGCCATAGCTAACATGTAAGCCTCGAGTGCACCTATCCAAGAGTCTTGGACGACAGAATCTTGTATGGTGGACACTATCCCTGGTCGAACCAAAAGAGACCTGAAAGTCCTACAAGGGACTGATCCCTGTATTTCCAGATACCTGTGGTTTTGGCGACAGGGATGGCCACCTACCCGTTAAGACAACTGGAGTGAACTAAGGGAAGTCCAGCAGCTGATAAAGCAGTGGTCCCAGATACAGGAAGTGGATGGGACCTTGTACCGAGCGATCCAGGCTCCTCCTTGCAGGGATCCAGTGCTGCAGCTTTTACTGCCAAAGGTGTTGCGAGTCGAAGTGCTCACTAGCCTACACAACAACCATGGCCATCTGGGGGCTAGCACAAGACAAGAGAATGTTCTGGTAGTCACAAATGTTTTCTCAAAGCCTTTCCCACCCCTGATCAGAGAGCTTCCACCGTAGCTAAGATTCTAACTGAGAGATGGTTCTATGTGTATGGCGTGCCAAGGAGAATCCACTCTGATCAAGGGCGCAGCTTTGATGGGGAGCTGATGAAGCACCTGTGTGACATCTACAGCATAACAAAGAGTAGAACCACCACTTATCATCCAGAGGGGAATGGTCAATGTGAACATTTCAACAGGACACTTCATGACTTGCTCAGGACCTCACCCACTGAAAAGAAGCGTAAACGGCCCCAGTTGCTCCCTCAGCTCCTGTTCGCCTATAATACCACCATGTACCAGTTCACACAGCACTCCCCATACGAGCTGATGTTCGGTTAGAAGCCACAGTTACCAGTCGACCACCTGTCTATGCTAGTGATAGGAGACACTTAGAAGAGGCTGCGGCATATTGTAGGCATGGTGGTCCTGACACCGTACCCATATTACCACCTGGCACTCTAGTCTTTTTCTAGTGGGCGGTGGTAGTGTAGTGCTTAAGGAGCTGGGCTAGCGTGCAGTAGCTTGAAAGTTGTCGGTCCAATTTCCGGCTTCCACTGTTATGCCCTTCAGCAAGGCACTTAACCCCAAGTTGCTCCGGGGACAATGTGATCCCTTGTAATATAGCTGACATACGTGTAATGTCATGACATACATAAGTGACTTTGGTCAAGAAGTGTCTGCTAAATGTAATGTACATGTAAACTCTTTTGCAAGAACCATTTTCATGGCCCCACAAAATCCAGGATACATCGGTATTCACCAAGTATGAAATTGTGGAGTGTCTGGATGGAATTGGCACACACTATAAGATCAGGCCGTATGGGGAGGAGGGCCCCCTTAAGACCCTGCATCGCTCCGAGCTTAAACCTGTTCCCACCAGTCAAGATTCATCCAGCCCACCAGCACTGGCTGCTCCACAGCCTCATGGGGGTATCGGGAGGGAGCCAGGCCTCAGTAACTCTGCAGTTGGAGACCCGTTAAGGGTAGCCATAGTCCACACCTGGACTAGTGCTTAGTATCACAGTGACCAAGATGGTGTTAACTTTAGCCTTGACCAACTGTCCCAGGCTCATTTGGAGGGCGTACCAGATTAAAGAGAGCAAATGCACAACGTGGCCGGCAATTTTCATAAACGGACATTTCACCCTTTCCGTTTTCAAAAATAACATCGTGCACACCTGTCAGTTTTCAGAAAAGTTTTCCTTTACACTAACCCAGGTATATGCCTTCATATGCATGCCAAACCTGTCGGTGGCAGTGTAAGGAGAAGCTCAATCCCACGCCAATCAGAATCCCGAAAATACCAACAACAGCAATGAATCACTTCCTCTTTCTCTTCTGAACTGACTAAAAATCTCTGCCTCTTCACATAAGTCTCCGTTTGTACCTCTTTAGACGCAAACAAACAAACAGAGTTTTTTCCAAAAAAACGATCAGCCCGGAGGTTTTTAAAAACTCAGTTTGCGGGGGGGATAAAACCTCCGTTTGCGTCTAAATGACAGGGTCCAACACAGAAAAACATCACCAGTTGCATCGTTTTTGTTGTCATCTAAACAGGGCCTTAGTGTCTGACCAATGTTTCCCCTTGAGTTATTTGTTTTTTGTATTCGTTCAGGCTGTGAGAGGGCCATCCGTGGTTTGTCTGTCTGTTAGTTTGTAACTTATATCCGTGGTTTGTCTGTTTGTTAATTTTGCCTACTGCTACTTAACTACCCATGCCTATGACACCTAGTGGTGCACTGTGTGTACTATTATAGATTATTTCCAAGACAAATTTCTCTTAAGGTAGACAATAGAATGACATGGCAGGTCAAGGAAAGCATCAAGAAAAGCAAAGAGCAACAAATCGTTTTTGACATAGGCAACAAGGGACGAGGTGTTTTTACACTTTTTAGACACTCAAAGTTTGAAAACTATGGATATTGTTTTAGAACCAACAACCTTTCTACATTATCTACGGGTTTTGTGTGCAAAAAGTGGAATTAATTGTCAAAAAATTTGAAGAAAATGTGAAAATCACTTTTTGGCCTAGATATAATCGCTTATTTTAAAACATACAGATAAAAACACTAAAGATGGATCGTGAAAATTTGAAGACAAAAAAATCTTGTTCCTTAGACTCTATATTAGCAAAATATGCAAAAAAATCTATTTTTACATGAAAATCTAGCGGGAGCCTATTTTCCAAACACAGCGTAGCCTACTGGTAGCCTGGCTAGCGCCACCACTTCTCAATGAGACGGGGTCTGGGAACCAAACGTTCATTTTCTCGTATTTGAAAAAAATGCCCAGATCCGTTTATTGGGTGCCACGGATGTCTATCAAATGCGTCTGTGCATAGCTCATCATCGTCTTGCTCTTCCCCCTGTTCTGTGATTGGTTCCCTATCTCAGGCGAAAATTTGCTCCATGGTCTCCAGGCTGCCTTAGCAGCGTGAATCAAATAGCGCGCAAGGCAGCATGGGAACACCCAGGCTAGCCTACTGGACTACGAGCTATGAAAGAACAAAACACGTTAATAAATGAAGGTTGTAAAATAACACATTTTCAAAAAGCTACACGTCTGCTAGCAACTTACATTTACCCATGCACGTCAGCAGCAAACTAATTTAGCCTACTGGAGGAATTTACCTAGCGTTTTGTCATTCAACGGTCACACTTGCTTGAGAAGTTGAAGTCGTTCTCTATCTCCATTGCTTCTAGCACAATGGTACGGTCCACAATAGGGGTGTCTGAAATCGCTTTACATTAAAATGTTCCTACAGTGAAAATAGGTGTTGACTTTTTTCACAATATCAGAAAAAATATCTGAACCCCCCAAAACTTATATTTCTGTCTCTTTGGGGACAGAACTATAACTATATATAACTTCGAACTATGCCAGTTGGCAAATAAATATAATATTTCAATTCTATTTAGGCTCAGCTGTGGCCATCATTATATCTTTACATCAAAGCATGTAAACACTGTCTTGACATAGTTTAAACAAAATTCTTCTTCATTTTATTTATCAAACTTCAAGATGGAAAAAACAGCCTAATTGAAGGATCACCCAGCAATAGATAGAGGAACTGCTGGCTGGAAAAGTTTCTTTTTCTGAGGTTGATATTTTGTTCCAAATATGGCCACACTGTGTCGCTGAATGCGCCGTGTTCGCTAGTTGTGTACAGCTGTTTAGGCTACAGCTTTGACAACCTTTGATTTTGGGGAACGTGGAACTTGCCATGTCTCATACCAGAATGTGTTCCCACTTCCCAGAACTTTGGTGTTTAAGACCACGATACCGTTTCGTCCTCTCCCGATGTTTAGGGCAGAGGTTATTATAGACTTAGCCTATCATCTGAAATATATGATTTCCTGTCTTTTTAGCCTTCATGGTGGGCTACCTCAACAAAATGATTATGGTGATGTGTTTTGCCTCCTTTGTTCCAGAAAATGATCAGTGCAGGCCTGATTGTAATTGATAGGCCTATTAACTAATTTGTGATGTTGCCTTTATTCGGTGCATCTGTCTGTGAAAGCAGTCTTAGTGATAGGTGACTTCAGATTCATCTTAATTAACAAACTAAATGTTTAGTATGAGCCCAACCACAACGGAACCCAGTTTTATTGGTAAACAAACCACAACTAATGGAACAAGCAGGGGCTTTTACCAGTGTCCACCGGTGCGTCACGACGCGCAATGACAATCTACCAAACGGCACCCGAGGGCATGATGGACTTTGCCCAGAAAGAAATTGGGCAGAGATGCAATTAATGTAATGGCTCATATCACGAAGAGATGACAAGACACGTTTTCAATGTTTCTTCTGTAAAACCTCTCCCCGTTAACTAGTTTTCCTGCCTCCTTTGTCATGACGCAAAAGTCCTCCTACTCGTCGCTAGACCGTCGGAGGAGGAATGCACTGTTAGGAATGGGGTGAAATGAACTCTGATTAAACGCTGAAAAGAAGGTAAGTGGGTTTATGTGCTTTGAAGGCAAATCATTATGGTTACATCTATTTGCATTTCGTTCAGTTCTTGTTAAAATATATGTTAAAACGGGACTTTAAAAGATAAAGAAAGCGCATCAGTTTGCGGTTCTGCTGTTAGGTTTCAGGGATACAGTCCCCTGTAGATAAACACCGCGCTGTTGTCTGTTCCCATGAAACGAATTGTTTACATTGTTCATACATGACATTTCTTTCATAGTCATGTAATGTAGATATGTAAAACTTGACCTTAACACTTGACTTGAATCATTAAGTGCAGAAGTACAGTATATGCACGTATTGTGTAAAAAAGCCAACCCAATCCTCTTTTGATTGGATTTTTGAAAACAATGCAACTTTTGAAAACGAATTGGAAAAAACTAACAAGAGGATCTGGTCTTGACTGATTGAATGGGACCTCTGTCTTTTTCACAAAAGAACGGACTGTAGGCTATTTCTCTCAATCTAAGCCAATTTTCACAGTAGTTGATTTAGGATACTGACATTCTTTTGACACTACATCAATTCCAGTTCCATCATTTATGTAATAAAAAGTAGGCACAATATAAAAGTCCTTTTGGGGTATGTGGGACTGACATCTTCAATCATGATTAAGTTCAGACACAAATTCAGTAATTCGTTCATTCATTCATTCATTCATTCAGTCAGTCCTTGGTTTATGTCTCTGTAGCTGTATTTGTGCTTTTCATTTCAAATGAAAAGTATGTCAGCAAAGAGTACAACACATGTTGGATACAATATTTTATTCTCCCTTTAGTATTTACTGTGAAACCAAAAGTGGTCATTAGAAGGGGGCTAGTATGTTACTCTGGAAAGTTGATTTCTTACACCAGTTAGTAGTATAGAAGAATAGCCACAACCAGTCTGCCTAAAATGCCCTCTTTTGTCATAGCTGTTGTGTTAAAATGCTGTGACCCATTCAGGTGTTCCTACATTGTTTTCACGGTGCAGGACCCTACCTGTCAGCTCCGTCACATGGCACTATGCAGTGTCACAGTGGCTGAGAGAAACATTCCTCTGACAGTTTTCTGCAAACTGGGGGAAAATGATTCCAAGGTGGCGGTTGAATTCTACTTTAACCATTTGACCCTTCCCATAGAACTATAAAGTATGCATTTATGGCAAATATGCATTCATATGTTAAAGAACACTGGACCTCTTAATCCATATGTTACCCCCTGAAACAGTATTGGAGTAAAGCCACAGAGTGCTCTGGCAAGACTCTGACCGGCTCTCTCCTCCCTGCATGACTTCAGCATTGTCCAGCTGCCCAGGGAACTTTCACATCTGATTGGATGACCCAGAAAGGCTTCACTGGGGGAGTTTGCCTCGCGATGGATTTGAAATGGAGATCATAGATCTCCCATTCCTCCCAAGCAGGAAGTGAGTGACAGAAAGAATGTGTTCTCCCTTCTCAAGTGTCTGTTTCTGGAGAGAAAGCAAGGACCACCGCTCTCCTTCAGATAGCAGCCCCTAAAGGCCTTCTCTCATCCTCAATTTTATACCTCACACAGAGCAGAAAGGGGAACAATACTCAGGTCAACTGGTTTGACATTTTTGGCATCTCTTATTGCACAGGCAGAGTGACCTTTTAAATTGGGATTAATGTGTGTTAGTCATGAGAATGTTTGTGTCTTTGACTGGAAAAAGGCATTTGGCTTATTCACAGTGTTGGCTGCTTAACATTATGCAAGATGTTTTTTTAATCCTCCTGAAAAATATTCCAGCTCTTTGTGCTGCCCAGCCCTGCTCGGCTTCATTTTCTTCTGAATATGGTACTGATTTGTCTGATAATGTGCCAGTCCACTCAAAGTCACTAAATGGTTTCAGAGTGTTCACAGGACTTCCCTGGTGATCATCATATGCGAGGCCCCTAGAGGCCTCACAGGTGCCAGAGACATATTTCACTCTGACTTCGAGTTCACTGAGGATGCTGTCCTCATCTGATGGGTTCTGGGAGATGTCCGGCTGTAAAGCACAGTGATCCTCCTTCTGGCTGGGGCTTGCGGTGAGACAACTTTAGCGTAGCACGCCTAGCGCCTGGCTTTCGCTCGCTCTCACTGGGAGATCTATGGATCAGTGAGCCAGAGAGTCCCAGAAGAGAACAGCCCAGACAGCTCAGCTGTGCTTCAGACAGACAGAGTTTGTTTCCAATGGCAGGCCAAAGGCTTGGTTCTCCGACAAGGCTGACAAATAGCACACTCGTCAGAGCAGAGAATCGAGAAGCTATGCCTTCAGGTGCTGGTAGTCCTTTCCAACTATGCTCCACTCCTCAGGGACAGACAGGCTGAGTTGCTAAATCCTGATTTCAACAAGTTAGAACCTTCCAGAGAAAGAGAAACCAAGTCGTTTTCTTTTGTTTTGTAGGTATCTGGAATGTCTGAGGGAAGATCACCATGACCGCAAATAAGAACTATAAAACGGCGTCTCAGCGAAGAGGCAGAGGACCAGGGGACATTCCAGAGAGGTGAGTGATGCTGATCCGGGTTTGGGACAGAAGAGGTGCTCAGGTGGAGAAAGAAAAACAGAAAAAAACGGCTACCAAAAGATATGAGCTTACTGTTGAAAACCAGATTTTGAGATCAAGCTCTTTGTCAGACGATGATTTGACGTGTGTCAGTGGACAAGGTTATGGTGATACTCAAGAGGAAAAACCTGCCCTCTTAAAAAAATTGAAATGAAACAACTGGAAGATGTATGTGATGTATCCATCCAGCATGCACGGTGGATGTCCATGTGGTTTAGATTAAATTTCCAGTAAACTGTGGAAATGGCCCATCTGGATTTCCACAGCGGCCGGCCCGCTCAGCGATCTCGCTGAAATGAGCTCTGGATGAGTTCCTCTGGCCTTTTTTGAGCAGAAAACGAAACGAGCGCCCACTCTAATCCAGTCCCTCTGCCAAGCGTAATATTGCACAACCGTCAGACTGGAGTGCGGAACAAAGACTCTGCTAACCTACTTTGTGTCCCGAAGACAGTATCTCTAGGAGGGGCATGTGGTCCACAGGCAGAGTCAAAGAGATGGTGTCAGACTAAAAGAATTTGTCAGTTTGTTGGGTTTTATTCATTTGAAACTAATGTGCAATTATGTTCTGTTTTCTTTTGTTTTGACTACTTTTATTGAGGTTTCTGGACTGTTGCAGCGTTCCTGATGGTTATATGAGTTCTAAAGTTCTCCTGATTCTCTGTTGTGTATGTATTACAGTGATACTTCTCCACAATGCATCTGTACCCCCAACAACAGTCAATGTTGTTTGGTTGGTGCATCCACCACGTTTGACATGAAGTGGGGTGCATTCTGTTCTGTGCACATCCCATATGTGATGTGTGTGTTTGTGATGTGGTTCAGGGCGGTGGTGTCGGTTCTTTTCTACTGGACAGAGATTGGTCTGTTTTGCAGGAGTGTGTCTTGTGTGTTTCAGGTGCCAGTCAGTGTCCCCTCCGCCCACTCTGCCTGTCATGAGGCGCTCTCCGCACCCCTTCAGCGACAGTGAGGAGTCCATCCCACGGCCGCGCCCCACTCGCCCTGCAGACCACGCCCTCCTCAGACCCCACAACAGGAATAGCTCCTCCCTCTCCGCAGAATGCCCCTCCCTCAAGCTGCTGAGGAGCCGCGGGATTGGCCGGTTGGACCCCCAACTCTCCGTCTTCAAGCCGGCCACTCCCGGTCGAGGCAGAGGCCAGAAGGAGAATCGACTGGAGGGGGTTTCAAGCGGGCACCCTCAAAGCAACGCGCCCTCGCAAGGGTCAACGCACAAGGCCGCCGACACGTCGCCAAACTCCAACCCCCCGCAGAAACTGTCCATCAGCAGAAGCTCCACTCCCACCCAGCCGTCCTCTCCCAACCAACCCGGTCCGGAGGCCTCAGCCCAGCCGGTTCCGCGCCGTCTGCCCCGGAGGGAGTACTGCCGGGTTGAACTCCCCCGGATGAGTCTCTATGTGGAGCGGCGATCCCTGGGGGAGCAGACCGGGGGTAGTGAAGGCTGCCCCAGTCTGCTGTCCTCCCCCTGCAGCGACAAGGCCTTCGACTTCCAGGACCTGCGCAAGCTGAGTCGCGCCTTCTCCGAGTGCTCATACCCGGGCACGGAGGACGAGGAGGGCGGAGGCGGAGGCGGAGGCTCCGAGGTCCGCCGAGGAGGAGCGATGGGACGCCTGGAGAAGAGGCCCAGTCGGCGAGAGGCCCAGGCGATGCTGCTGCGGTCCCTGTCCACCCACAGGGGGCGCTCTTCCGTGCTCAGCCGTGTGCAGGAGATAGAGCAGGCGCTGAAAGACTGCCCCGAGCAGGCCCCCCAGTACCCGAGCAGCTGTTTCGGACCTGGGGGATCTATCCCCAACCCCTCCATGTCCAGCAGGCCTTTGGGGGGACTTGAGCGGAAACAGTTGAGCAGGTGTACTAGCCCTGTGCCAGAGTTCAGGCCGGGCCACATGAGGGTGCAAAGCCCCACACCTCTAAAAAGCCCGGGTGCCGCCCAGCAGAACCCCCCCAAAGGGATGCCCGTCAACCCTTTACCCAAGCCCAAGCGCACCTTTGAGTATGAGCTCAACCACCCTCACGAGAGGCCCACCTCGCCTGGCAATGGCTGCCCCCCTCAGAGTCACCCACGCATGCTGTCGCCTTCCCCAACCCCCCACCTCCCCAGGCACACCCGTCAGCACATCCGAACAGGCAGTGGCTTCTGCAGAACCGTTCTCAGCAGGTGAGGAGCCCTTGGTCTCTGTGCATAAAACTGAGTGGGATGTGAGTCACAAATTGGTGTCTTAGCAATAATTGTATTTCCTTATTTTCTAAATTGTACCTGAGCATAATATAGATAATATAGATTTTGTATTTTTTTGTGTATGGATACATTTTCCTTCATTGGAAGTATTTAAGGTAATACTTTTGTACAAATGAGTTAGTTCAGATCTGTGTGTGTGTCTGTGAGTGTCTATAATTTAGCTTTGTCAAGTATGTTGGGAAATGCTTGTGTGAATGTTTTTGTCAGGACAACAGGATGTGTGTCTTGTGTGTTGCAGGGACTGGTACTGTTTAGGCGATGCTGCCCATCGTCCTACCTTTCAGCCAATCACAGTTCAGACAAATGGAACTGTCTCCATGCAAATGTGCCATCGCTCTGGTTCTAAGAGCTCTTGTGAAGAGAACCCGTATGAAGACATCAGCGGTGAGCAGCACAAACTGACACTGATTCTGAACATGATTTATTAAATTTAGTCACAAAATTGTAATCTAAATGCCAAGTCTTTTGATTGTAAGGATTAGTTGGTCTAAAATGGTCTACAAAGACCTCCCCACTTAAAACACAATAAAAAGCACTTTTGTCCCATCCAGCAGGGAGTTTTTTTCATCAGCAAAAGCTAGTAAAAACTCTGCCTTTAGATCAATTGACAACCTAAGAAAGTGTGAGCCAGGCTTAATTAACATCCAGGGTGTATAATATGTATATAATATGTCACTGTCTCCCGTCCTGTCCCACTGTCCCCAATCCTGCCTGCCCTGTCTGTAGTGACACATACCTTTCGTGGCTTTGAGTAATGTTGATAAATATGCAAGGTTTCCTTTTCTAGTTTTATTGCTTATAGCGTCTAAATCACTGGTGCTATAGTATGAAAGGAATGTGTTCTGGGCGGTGGTCTGTTTGCATTGCGATGCAGAGAAATGACTATGAGTGACCCCTGTGACCTCATAAATCCACCCGCTGCAGTCTCTCCTCGGGCTCTCGGTGCACCGTGTGGGCCTGTGGAGAATGAGGACTCTTGGGAAAAGTCTGACCTCGCCGGTCTCAGTCACACTTACATCAACAGCCTCCCCCTCCGTTGTCTCGGGCCTGCTCAGGCACTGATGTTTTTGGTGAGCGGGTAGAGGTTTCCAGTTGCACCCTCTCTCTGGGCTACGCGCCTGGGCGTCGAGTGTGCTTTGGACAAAGCGCATCTGACATCTAAATAGTCTGGGAGACCACAGTAGATCCTCTCAGGATAATAGTGTGGCAGATGTAAACAGATTTCACTCACACCCTGACTCTTGTTAAAGTTGTCACGTTTCTGTTTTACTCATCATTAAACTCTGAGTCATACAGTATGCCCTGAAGGTGGTTATGCGATACAGACAGAATGATTAACTTTTTAATTTAGTACCGGTAATTAGATCCTTTACTAATTTTAGCTTAGTCTAATCATTGACAGGAAATGGTATATTAATACACGTCAACAGCACCACAATGTACAGTGTTTGTATCATATAGTGCGTATATTGAACAGTGTTTGTTCAGAAGGTGTGTGTGTGTGTGTGTGTGTGTGTGTGTGTGTGTGTGTGTGTGTGTGTGTGTGTGCAATGTCTTACTAACATTATAAAGGAGCATTTAACAGATATGAGGAATGTTCAAGTTTAGTCCTGTTTGCTCAGATGCTTATGACATTGTGAGGTCTGGAAACCCCCCCCCAGTGTCCCATAAAGAGAGTCCTGATGATGAAGGGGACCTAAGAGACAGACAGAGCTGCCTGGCGAGGGAGGAGAGGAAGAGCGTCATACCACCTCAGGTAGAGATACATACACCTCTTTTAGAACACTGACCAGGGTCAGATCAGGGTTATTTGACCAGAGTTCAACCCTTCTTGTGTCAAACCTAGCCTGGCTAATTGACTATGGACCCTTTCAACAATAAAAACAAAAACAATGCTTGAACATTCTATTTGGTTCCCAATCTACTTCCTCTGCATTAAGATAACTTATTATACGGCTCTTCACAATGCTAGTAGAACGCTCTATTAACTTGAATGGGATTTCCCAACGTTCTACGGTAAAATAAATTCATGTAATTACCGCTGCAAACATATAATTACCGCTGTCAATGGCAACGGGTTTTGTGCTGCTGATCATATCACTCCGCAAGTATTCCGGTCACTTCTTGCATTGGAACTTCATTCAAAAGTGAAAGCAGACGGTTGATCAGCTGTGTTCTAAATAATGTTTGATTCAAGTTCAGTGTGTGTTGCGAACTATTTGTTTTTCAGAAAAAGCCACGACGAAACGGTAACAAATAAGTGTAAAGAGACATATCGTGGAGTTTATTTTTTTCGTTTTGGCAGGTAGCCATATAATAAGCGGGATAATGTATAGAACGCCGGTCATTATGGGAAAATAAGTCCCTTCAGGGCGAAACAAGACCCCTCCGCTGGCGCGTCGGGGTCCGGTTCGCCCTGTCGGGACTTATTTTCCC